>NC_064811.1:198459098-198516720 GCF_023721935.1 Panthera uncia | reverse complement strand
GAACCCAGCACCCAAGGAGGAACCCAGCACCCACGAGGAACCCAGCACCCACGGGGAACCCAGAACCCAAGGAGGAACCCAGCACCCACGAGGAACCCAGCACCCACGAGGAACCCAGCACCCACGAAGAGCCCAGCACCCAAGGAGGAACCCAGCACCCACGAGGAGCCCACCGGGAATCCAGCACCCAAGGAGGAACCGAGCACCCATGAGGAACCCAGCACCCACGAGGAACCCAGCACCCACGAGGAACCCAGCACCCAAGGAGGAACCCAGCACCCACGGGGAACCCAGCACCCAAGGAGGAACCCAGCACCCAAGGAGGAACCCAGCACCCATGAGGAACCCAGCACCCACAAGGAACCCAGCACCCACGGGGATCCCAGCACCCAAGGAGGAACCCAGCACGCACGAAGAACCTAGCACCCACGAGGAGCCCAGAACCCAAGGAGGAACCCAGCACCCATGAGGAACCCAGCACCCAAGGAGGAACCCAGCACCCACGAGGAACCCAGCACCCAAGGAGGAATCCAGCACCCACGAGGAACCCAGCACCCAAGGAGGAACCCAGCACCCACGAGGAACCTAGCACCCACGAGGAACCCAGCACCCACGGGGAACCCAGCACCCAAGGAGGAACCCAGCACCCACGAGAAACCCAGCACCCTAGGAGGAACCGAGCACCCATGAGGAACTGAGCACCCATGAGGAACCCAGCACCCATGAGGAACCCAGCACCCACGAGGAGCCCAGCACCGATGTAGGAACAGGGACATGATGATCCATCTCGGTGGGTCAGGGATGGAAGAAAGCATGAAAACTTTTCTCTTAAATGCAAATTCCCTGTTTCCTTGGAGATAACTGACCCTTGTGCAGGAAATTCCAGGACCTGCAGTCCCAGCAAGCCCTCTCCTGTAGGACTTGTCCACCTGTGTGCCTCCAAGGATGCGAGGGTGGGAAAGCGTCGGGGGCAAGTAACTTCATCTTTCCGTCTTCTGTCCTCTGTGCGCCATCACCAGTTTCTGTCTCTCCAGACTCCAAGGATCCTCGGACCCCTCCCCCCCCACTTTGCCATATTCACTGGATCCCCAGGACTTAGACCCTTGTGAGTGCCCTAGATGTCCGGTTTTCTTGCTCCCCTGCCTATGTGGCCTCTGTTGTCACTGACGTCTTTGCAACCGTGGTCTCGTAAGTGTGGTTCTTCTCCCAATTCTGCAAACCTTAAGCGATTCTCTTCGCTTCGGACAGAATGACATTTCCAAATTTCAAGTTTGGCGTGGCCCTTGTGTGCTTAAACTAACCCTCCGGCGCGCCTCCCCCGCCAGAGGGGAGGCGGCCCTCTTCTGCATGGCTCGCGGCGTCTTGCGACACCCCCCACCCTGCTTGCTGTCTCTTTCAGGGGCATCTCTCCTCACCTAGCACGTTCTACATGAGCCGCATTTAACTGGTGGTTTGTCCAATTTGCTCTGTTTTATGGTAAGGTCTTCGCATATTCTGGTTTGTGTCAAATAAGGTTTGCCTTTCTGGGAAACTCCTCCCCATCCTTCAGAGCTGAGCTCGAAGTCAGCACCTCCTCCAGGAAGCCTTCCTCGTTTGGGTGTGGTGTCCCCCAGCCGCGTGCACACAGCTACCCGGGCGGGCACGATCTACGCAGATGGTTCGCTCTGGAGGTGAGAGATCCGCGTTCACCTTACACCCTCACTGCAGCCGGGGCTCCCCCAGCAAGGCCGTGGAAAACCTACCCTCCCAGCCTCCCCTTTTCACACCTTGCTGGTGTGGAGCCGGGCGCCTCCCGCGTCAGATTCTGAATGAGGTCACCCGTACGTAGGTTAACTGCTCCTGTAGCTTTACACTGTACTCTGTTTGAGTACATTTTCCTTTACTTTTTCCCTCCTGGAATCCCTGGGACATCGTGGGTTTGATGAGACAAGTTCCCGGGATAGGGGCTCCTGGGTAGTTCAGTCGGTTAAGTGTTGGACTCAGTCCTGGGTCTCGGGGTCATGAGTTTACGCGTGTCCTTGGGCTCTGCACTGGGTTGGAGCCTCCTTGAAAAGAAAAGCTCCTGGGAAGAATTCGTATGTGCGTCATTCCATGTCTCCAGGCTCATACACTGATTGCTTGCTCTGCAGACCGCGACCACATATCACTTATCTTCAACGTCTTGCCTTACGGATAGCGGTGTTGTTATTCACAACAGCTAAAACGCGAAGCAGCCCCGATGTCCAGCAACAGATGAGCGAACGGATAAGCGACACGTAGTATGTGCACTCAGCAGAACACTACCCAGTCCTAAAAAGGAAGGAAGTCCTGACATCCGCTACAACCCGGATGGACCTTGCGGACATTACGCTGAAAGCAGCCAGGCACCAAAGGACAGACGCTGCATGATTCCATTTATGGAGAGACGGTTAAGACGGGAAATTCTGTGTTGAGCGTATTTCACCACCGTAAACAAGCAAACCAACCAACTCGGAGGTGATCTCGTGCGGATCTGTCTGGCACATTCTCTCATGGCCAGGTCACGAGGAGCATGTCCACCGGAGAGTGGAGAGGACCAGTTTTTTTTTTTTTTTTTAAAGAAGACTACCAAAGCTCTGCCTCCCACGGGCCTTTGGCAATTTACCCAGGTATTTATTTGGGAGTGAGCCGTTGTCGGGAAGGCTTTCTGTGCTTTAATTTACTGCCTTTGGATGATTTTTGAAAAGGGGCATTGCCCACAGCGTCTTCTAAGCAGGCGTGCTGTTTTCTTGGAGATTTCTTACAGCAGGACCCAGGAGAACGTGACGGTTCCCTGAGCCCGCAGCTGCCTCTCCAGGTTGCGCTATGTGACATGTGACATGTGACTGCACTCCCTCAACCCGTCACGTATGTTGTCTCAGCTCCTGAGCCCCCAAAATAACGTTTTTGCATGAGGGTCTCTCGCCACTGATCAACCTGTGAACTCTGCTGTGAAGCCGAACGCTGACTCCGGGGAATCTGAAAAGTCTGACCATATCAAACTAAGGAAACACTAGGATTCGCTTTGAAGTATATATAATGCTGATATTAAAAAAAAAAATGTTAACAATCCTTTTCCAAAACACCAGAAAATGTCTGATGAAAATGTAACTTGAAACAAGTTGAAAGGAACACATTTTACCCCAGGAGTTACGGGATCAAGCATCGGGTTTAGGAGATTAGAGTGGAATTGAGTTGTATTTTGTAAGGAATCTGACGAGAGAGAAATTAGTGCTGGGAAGAAAGATAAAAATCAACAGATACGCCTTGCACAGGTTAACAAATGAAGTCAGCCTGAACGTATCAGGCAGAGGTGATGCAAATTCTCTTCGATGTGCTGCTTCCGTGGGTTTTATTTTAAAGGAAACACAGGCTTGAACCATCTGAGGTTTAAAGCACTGATTGACATGCTAAATTATTATGGAGTAGAAATGGTAGTGACGTTAAGTAATAGAGTTGGGATGCTTTTATTAAAAGTATTTCTGAAAAACCAAAACATTAATTTCTAGAGATTTTCCAGAGGCCTCAGATTATCTTGGTCTAGGAAGTCTTTACATTTGTTATGGCACAAAGTTGTTGTTGTTGTTGTTGTTTTTATAATGATACAACTGGATTAATGACCTGTTGTTTTCCTTCTGCAGTTTTCAGTGTTTCTAGCATCCACCTTTGAACTCCTTGGAAACGTTGTATCTTATTTGTCTTGTCTGCACATCATGATGATAAATGAAATTTGTTGAGCGAGCTAATGTGTAAGCAAGTTTAGATACCAAAGTAGGATTTGGGATTTTTTTTTTATGTAATATAGCAATAGAAGGAGTGATTATCAGAACACTACAGTGAGAGTGCATGAAAAATAATATAATTTCATGTTACGATTGAGCTGTGTCCAGATTCACGTGTTTAGCTCCATTGCTAATGTGCCTTGTTTAGGACTGAAATGGTAGAGTGTCAGTGTGCTTGGTCAAGGAGTCTTGTCCCAGTGATTGACGGAACGTCTTTCACTTGTGGGAAATCGAGGCACGTAGAGACAGTTGACACGGAGTTCTCGTCCTGAGTGACAGAATAATATGAGAGACATTGGAACACATAATCAGATTAACACCGTTACTTTAACATCAAAAGCAATCAGGAAATGTTCTTTGAAATGAGAAGAAAGTGGCATAAAATTACAAATAACCCAACTGCACGTTATATGTTTTATTCAATGTCACACAGACCATGTGGGGGTTCGGGACAGATTAACAATGCAGAGGCGTATCAGACTTCATAAAAATCTGTGGACAGATGGCCCTCGCAACATTCATCTGAAAATAGTCACCTACCTAATGAATCCACAAAGGGAGACCTTCCTAAACTCACTCCAGATCTCTTGCAATGTCTTTGAAAATCTACTTCTTATAAAAGTTATTTAAGACTATATATGATTATGCCATTTTACCCTAAATGAAATTATGATATTCCCTAAAGCAAAGTTTTCAAAATTACTAAAGGGTTTCTTTCATTTCTAGTCTTTTGTAAACTATGAAGAAAATTTTGAATTCTATGTTTATATGTTTTGGAAAACAGCAGAAATAAACATTTGAAGTATCTTTTCATGGTGATTTAAAAGAAAAATAATGTGGGTGACTTCCACGTGTATTTCCTTATCCAATTGAAATTATAATCACTTGAAACACATGCATCACAATTTTTGTGGAGAAACCACAAATATGGAGAAAAAGTACCTTCTGATAACTTGATAGGCTATCTCATCATCTTCTTAAACTCCATTTTCTTAGTTTTCTAAAGTATACATTTATTTCATGTTTCCATTAGATGGCACTGTGACAATATTGATGGACCCGACAAATCCTTGCTTTCACAACAAATGTAAATTTCTTTTGTAATTCTGACTTTATTTCACTAGCTTCTAAAACCCTGTGATTTATGGTATTTCCGTCATTATACAGCTCGAGGGGCCACAGAAGTAGAGGTCAGTCTGACGTCCCAGGCTCATGATCCAAAGGTCAAGAATCACAGAGACCGTGGAAGTGGACAGTGCTGGGTCAGCCTTGCCTCCGAGAGTCTGAGATGATCGGACTCTGCTCTGGAGAAGATATTCCCATAGGAGGCACACAAAGAAAGGTGGTCAGATAGGAAATAGAGCTTTAGTAGAAGAATGAGGGGCTTTGTTCTCTAACACACGCATGGGCAGACACGCCCTCCATCTCACTGGAGTTTTGGTCTGCTGGTTGGGACAGTCAGTGGACTATAGGACCCCTGAGCGGGGCTGGCCTGTGGAGACGGGAGGGCACTGGGGCAGTGTATCTGCAGAAAGACACCGACAACCGCCGGGGACAGGCCCCCGAGCCTGGGCACAGCCGTGTAGGGACATCCACGCAGGGCTGGGAGCCCCTCTCTGTAGAGTGTCTCCTGTGGCAAAAATGATAGACCATCAGGTCAGAGAGACTGAGGTCGTCGGTAGCACACCTTCACACAAAAGCACACAGTAATCGAATACCCAGGTCACGTATCTCAAAAACAGGTGTTCTCAGCACACAAACGCTTCGTGGCTCTGTGGGACGGTAGACGTGTTAATTAGCCTGACTGTGGTGACCATTGCGTGACGAACGTGTATATTCAATCATCATTTTGCTACACACATTGTGAAACAAACCAATATCATGCTATCAAATCTAATTATGTGCAATTTTTGTCAATCAAACCTCAACGAAGCTGGAAACATACGAGAGTAACAGAGCATCTGTTTTGGCTTGTTATTCCTTGGGATACTGGTAAAAACATGACTTTAGGTGTAGAGAAAGTGTTATTTTGCTGATGTGAATTTACAGAAGTAGTCCAATTAAAGACAGGAACTTGGCTTTCAGATAATTATAAATACTACCGATAAGAGGCCTCCAATGGCTGACATGAACTGTCAACGGTGGTTCCCATTTTTGTGCACATGAAATGATTTTTGATTAGATGTCTCGTTGGCACTTACTTAAATTACCTATTCAGTTAAACATATGTTTTATGATAGAAAACTTATTCAAATAATTCATTTTCGTGCTCAGGTCTGGGGAAAAAACGTAAGAATGCAGTTTAAGTCTGTGGTAGATACACATAGTAAGAATTCTCTTGCATACCTCCTCCGTTGTCCTCTGATTTGCTGCCTCCGGTGCCCCGGGGAGAACACCTGATCTCTTTGGACCAAGATCTCGCAAGGATGCTGAGGTCACCCCGTGGCCGATTCTGTGTTCATGCCTTTTGGGCCGTGTTGCCCGTGACGTAGGGTTCCCCAGATCTCAGTGAGTGTATATTCATACCGTATGAATCCAGGGGACAAGTTAGGAAGGGTTGGGCCAAAACACCCTATTTGGATCCAGAACCATTTTGGGAAATCTGTGTGACTCTCTCCATAGGCATAGAGCGAGCAGATTCTGGGTCTCTGTGGGAGAGAGGTGTCCACGCACGCCCATAATGCCCGATGGGCATCTCATTGTGAACTTTGCAACCACCAGGCAGATACCCTCACTCATTCTCCTCGTGGAACTCTTCATGGCCGCGGGTTTGGACCACGCGATTCTGCACATGCAAATAAGAATCGTGTGCAGCTCTAAAAATGCATCACTACATATGTATTTTTGAGATACGGAGGGTTTGCAGATGGACAGGAGGTCATGGAACCCTCCTCCTGGTTCACGTGGTGGATAAAAGAGCATAAGAATGCAGAACCTGGTGCCCCCACCCCCAGATGTATTGAATTAGAATCCACGTTTTCATAAGATCTCTGGGCCATTCACAGCCCCACTGCAGCTCGAGAGACACCAGCCTGGTTATCAGGGTATCAGGATCGTTATCAGGGACGATTGGCACAGTCCTCACAGATCACGTGGAATCTGACTCACGGTCGCCGGTGACTCACAAGCCTTCTTTGATTCCTTATGGCTGCTGGCCGTTGTCCTAATGGCTGCTGGCCGTTGTCCTTATGGCTGCTGGCCATTGTCCTTATGGCTGCTGGCCCTTTCCTAGCCAACCAGAAGTGGGGGAGGTGGAGGAAGGCGATGAGATGCAAACAGATTGATTCACTTTATGATTTCCTTGGAAGGTCTTGAGAAATGCTCTGTGAGTGTAGGGCCGAGGAAGTATGGGCCGCACTGGTGGGTGGGCTGGGCGGCCAGCAGTCACCGTCGGGTCTCATTAGTGCTTCCGAGGGGCTCTGCAGGGACGGAGAAGCCCAGCTGTCTCGGGGTGTCTCCTCCCCATTAATAGTTGGAATAATGAACTGTTTGCTTTTTCATTTGTCTTTTCTCCAACAAGTCAGATAAATACTCTGTCCCGAATGCTTCCAAAGACAGCTTTGGACCGAGCTCTCAGAATCAGCCATTGCCCCCTAAACGGTAATATTCCTGAAAGTCTTGAAAACCTCTTTAATTAGAGAATTTAAATGAGAGCCTCATTACGACCCTCTTTTCCTCCTCCCACCCTCATTCCTATTAGTGCCTGAGAAATGAAAAGTGTTCTCGGGAGCAGAGCTGGGTAAAGCCTTGTGACTGACAGCTTCACGTGGGGAGGGGGGAGGCGGTCCGGGCAGGGGGCTGTCCCCATGGGGTCATCGCAGCACAGGGGTGGGGGGTGGCGCTCCAGCCTGCTGACCCAAGGCCACATGGACGTCCCCGCCAGCTCTGCCTCTGGCTCTGTGACCACCGCTTCTGCTCCTCGGGGCTCCGGCTTCTTGTGTGATGACCCCTGTTTATGGAAGATAACAGTCTGTGTTTGCCTCTCTTTTCTCCTTTAAATCTGGGTCCCCGAAAAGAAACACACGCTGGATAAGGGGCTTTTGAAAGCCGGGTGTTTTTCTCCGTGTCTTGGCACGCGTGTCTTTTCCAACATCCCTGTGCTGTCTGCACTTCTAAGGACTTGCTCTCCGTCTGCAAGGATACTGGAGACTCTGCTCTGTGTGTAACGTCGTAGGTCTTTAACGTAAAGAAAATAAACAGTCTTTTGTGATGCCTTTCTGGATCTCAAAAGCGCCCACCATGTTGCCTGTTTTGATGCGTTATCAGCTGCACAGTACAGAAGCAACTTTCTGAACAAAACTCAGCTGCGGTGGGCACCGTATCACTCGTTATTTGCACACCTCTTTTTGGTAGCTACCTTGTATCTGGTAGCAAACTCATCCTCTGGCCCTTTGCTCAAAGAGCGACGAGGAACGTCCTACTCCCCATGATAATAATCGTAATTATCACGTATGCAGAGCTTTGCATCCCCAAAGCCCCTTACAGTCAGTCACCCATTAGCTAATTCAGACAACATCCCTCCACGAGGACCACCTTGCTTCTCTTCATGACATTATAACGCGCGACCATTATGTGCTGAACTTTGACTCTGCTGTGAGAAGGACTGGTCTGATGGTTGAATTTAAATGCGGGTATAATTTTCATTCATCCTAGAAGATGCTGCCATGAGAATATCTTTCTAAATTAAATAAAAGGGAGAAATCCAAATTCCTCAGTGATTTTTAGATATTTCTGGGTCTCCACACCCAAACAGATCGATCTTATTTTTCCTGCGTGTGTGCATAGTTTGGGCAACACATTTCACATGCAAACAGAGTGCCTGCTACGAGCCACAGTACAAATAACACAAACACAAATCTGTGAGAATCTGTGAATACAAGTCTCAGAAATGCAACCCTGCCCTCAAGCAATGCACATTTCTGTTTGGAGAGACAGACATACAGACCAAACTTTCCATACGACAGTTAAGGAAGCAGTGGGAACTTAGAATTAGTAGATTATCACATTTTCATTACCTGGTTCTAGAAGCCTTTATTATAGGTGCACCTGCAGGGCTCAGTCGGTTGAGCGTCTGACTCTGGATTTCAGCTCAGGTCAGTATCGCAGGGTTCGTAAGATCGAGCCCCATGTTGGGCTCTGTACTGACAGCATGGAGCCTGCTTGGGATTCTCTCTCTCCTCTCTCTCTGCCTCTCGCCTGCTTGTGTTTGCACGAACGTGTGCTCTTCCTCCCTTCCTCTCTCTCACAACAAATAAACATTTTACAAAAATAAAAGCATTTATCACAGAGTGTCACGTAACACCAAGAGCGTTACATTTTGAAGAAGAAATCAGAGGTGGGTGCCGTGAGCCAGGGACACACAAGAGCGTGTGCATAGTAACCTCGTTCAACCAGATGGATTTATTTCGTTTTCAACTCTAATAGCTGTTCTATGACATAATGACCAGTCATTCACTGCATTGGGCTACTAGATAGTCTTTGCTGTCTTAAAAATAACTTTGTGTGTGTTAGAGTTGGGGAATCAATAGAATTCTTTTTTGTGTGTCTGCTGCATATAACGGGAAGTGCAGACACGTTCTTAAAGGCACCCTGGATTTTTCGATCTTTATACGGAGGAGTTGCCTTCAGCTGACAGTGCTGGGGATTGAATTGGGAGGATATTTCATAGAGACATAGAATGTTAGACCTAAAAACGATCTGTTCTGGGATCTCTTGGGTCGATGTATTCTAGCTTGCTTAGGGTGCAAGGGAATGACTCCAGGGCAAAAGGGATTGGTAACCTACCCCAGGTCACAAGGAGTCTGTGGTGGGAATAGGAATGAAATCTACGCCTCTGGCCTCCTGACACTTTTTCCTCCCATTCCGGGAAATTAATGCACTGTATTTACGTGTTGAGCAGGATTTAGAAGAAGAGCTAGGAGTTCAGTTAGGCAAGTTGGCTTTGAACTCTGGCTTCTCCAACCGTAGGATGAAGTTGAAAAGAAAGCGTAGTGATTGCATTTTAGCCGATTTTCAAAGCTGAGTTTAATGCAATTATCAGGAAACAGCGTAAGCAACACAGATATAAGACAGCGTGAAACTCCTGTGCTCTGATCGCCAGTGTTTTGGGAGAACAGAAGAGACTGGGGTTGAAGGCGCTAACGTTAGTGTTTATTTGGAAAAACTTGTCAGTTTTCAACGAGGAAGACCCGTCACCTCTACCGGATGGAAGGCACTGCATGAGAGTCTCGTAGAGACCATTTTCGCTCTGGTATTTGGGGATTGCTGCGGATTGGTGACTGGCGATGCTTTGGGCCCTAGCTGTGGAGTCCCTGAAGCAGAATGAGGAGGGGTGTCTAGGGAGGGAGTCCGCTGCACTTTCATCTGCCACCAACAGGGGGACAGGGATGCGCGCTGTCTTCCCAGTGTCCAGTGTCCCATCCTGAAATACTCTCCCCCACAGAGCCTCGTCCTGGGTAAGGATGTTAGCACAGAGAGGCTACAGGTGCGTCACTGTGAATGGTGGGTGAGAACGCAAAACTGGCCTCCCGGCCCCGCACGTAACCTGATTTTAAGGTGCCCTCTGGAGAACCCGTGCAAGCACACCATGGGAGAAGACCCCAAACTGGATCGCAGAAGTACTAGTTAGACCAGACTTTTTCTTCCTCATGATCTTCTTTGAATACTCCATTTTCCAACATAAAAAAAAAAAATAAAAGTGAACTGATTTGAGGAAAGTCAGGCGTTTTCAGTGGGATGAAAGGTTGAAATTTTGAGATTAATTTGAACTGCATACTCCTCGAGGGTGACCTGGGAAAGTGTGAATTCTTCTCAAGATTCCTTTCCATTGAGAGAAGAGGGAATGTATACTGGAAAACTGAAGGGCCGGGACTGGGAAAGAGTAAAGTTAGGTTCTGTTTCACCCCCTGAGTTCAGCTGATTATTAGTTACACAACTTGAGCAACTTATGAAAGAATTACCACAGTGTCTCTTTTTTCTCACCTTTCACGTTGTGTGAGGGTACAATGGAGTGTCTGCAAACTACCCGACCCGATGCTTGCCCCCTTAATAAGCCATGAGATACAAGAGTATGATAAAGACCTCTTGTGCTTCCAAACCCACACACACACACACACACACACACACACACACAGGACTGGAAGAAGTAGAGGGCAAAGTGTCCAAAGATTTTGTTTCTTCAAGGAGATAAAACATATACAAAATAGAAATAGAAATGTAGCAAAGTAAGAATAAAGAAGTGTGGGGTTAAGAGCCAAAAAATTGATGTGTATTTCCCTCATTTCAATGAGTTAAGATCTCTGTGGGGCACTCCCAGTATAGAACAACTAAATTCTGGATAAGACACACTCTGAGAGATTGCTGATTTTATGAGAAATAAGAGAGGTTCCAAATGATTCTGAGAGAGAGAGACAGAGACAGACAGAGAGAGAGAGAGAGTGTGTGTGTGTATATCTCTGGATATCTGCACCAAGGCTGGAAATCTGAGTAGTGCCAGACAAGAGGGGTGAAGTGTCACAGTGGTAAATGTCTAGAGTATATCCAGATCCTAGGGCTGGCATATTTGGAGAAAAATAATCAAAAGTTTTCAAGGAATTTCTAAAGGATCTACTTCAACAAACAGAAGGAAAGTGATTCCAGAAGTGCTGAGTGAGATTCAAGAGACATGGCAAGTAGAGTGGTCATCATCCGTGGGAATCCAAGCTTTGTAAAATATAATGCTTTTGACTAATTTATGGATTCTCTAGAAAAAATGCTGCAATAACCTATTGGACAGCAAAGCATCCAAGTGGGGAGGTAGACAAGCTCAATTAAGGTTCTTCTAGATTGTTCTGTCATTAGAGTGGGGAATTAGATGTCTTTAATTTTATACTTATGTTTTACCTTGGAAAGATTGCGAGGCCACCAGTTACAGGATAGAGACAAAGTAAAATGTGTACAAATTGGACTAACCAAAATCGAGTTGGGCTAGTTATATTAATTTTTTTTCTTTTTTTTTCTTTTTTTTTTTTAACATTTATTTATTTTTGAGACAGAGAGAGACAGAGCATGAACGGGGGAGGGTCAGAGAGAGGGAGACACAGAATCTGAAACAGGCTCCAGGCTCTGAGCTGTCAGCACAGAGCCCGACGCGGGGCTCGAACCCACAGACTGCGAGATCATGACCTGAGCCGAAGTCGGCCGCCCAACCGACTGAGCCACCCAGGCGCCCCTAGTTATATTAATTTTATACAAAATAGACTTTCAAGCCAAATGCATTATTAGGGCAGACATGAATGGAAAGAGCCATCTATGAGTCCCACTTTGTAGTTTATTCGTGTTCTTTACAAAGGATGTGACGTCTTAAAAGAACAGATAGAAAAGGGTAGCACGTGTTTAAAAAATGCTCTTCTGTTTCAGATTCTGTGTCTCCCTCTCTCTGACCCTCCCCCATTCATGCTCTGTCTCTCTCTGTCTCAAAAATAAATAAACGTTAAAAAAAATGCTCTTAGGCCATTACAACTATCACGTACTGTTATTAACCTTATGGGATCAGTGGGCAATGAGAAATTGTATACCCTGCTTCTGGGAGGGTAATTTCAATAACAACTATGGGAAATAATCTGTCATTACGTTGGAAAGCTGCCATTGGAAATAGCCAAAAATACAGAAAGAACTCAAATGCCTATCAATGGAAAAATGGATAAACAAATTATGAGGCACTCCTAGAATACTGCGATGAAAAAAGATGATGCAGAGCAAAATACCAAGATCTGAATAAATCTTAGGAAAATGACATTGAGTTAAACAAGCCCCAGAGAATATCACACATTATGATCCAACTCTTATAAAGTTCATACCCAGTAAAGTTGATACATGTTAAGTATATATAAAATATGATGAAGCTAATTCTTTTAAAGTAATGTGATGGTAAATAAACAATTCTGGGGAACAGTTATCTTGAAGAGGGAAGGAGGTGGGAGACAGAGGGGACCAGAGTACCAAAGTACAAGTATATGTGCATTGTTGGTAGTAATATATTTTGGGTTAGTTGGGTGCTCTTTACCGCATTCGTTAAACTGTTATGCTTTATAGATGTTGCGTATGATTTAAGCATCCAATTATATTTTAAAATAAAAGATCATAAAGGGATCTGAATAGACATTCCTTTAAAGAAGTTATACAAATGACTAATGAGCACATGGAGAGATGGTCAACAGCATTACCCACCAGAAGATTGCAAATCAAAACCACAGTGAGATAGCACTTTACGCCCGCTAAGATGATTAAAATGAAAAAATACGGATAATGCTAAGTGTTGACCAGAATGTGGGGTAACTGGAACCCTCATCCACTGTCGGTGGGAATGGAAGACGGTGCGGCCCCTTTAGAAAATACAAATGGTTAAACGTAGAATTGCTCCTGAGTAGACAGCCAGGAAGAGCGAGAATGTATGTCCACGTAAAACTCCTACATAAATGTCCATAAGCGGCATTATTCGTAACAGTCAGCAAGTGGAAACAACCCAAACCCCCATCAAATGTTGACTAGATAACGAAGATGTGTGTCTCCACACAATGCAATACTCTTCGGTGACAGAAAGAAATCCATGCTCCAGTATGGATGAGCCTTGAAAACATGATGCAAAGTCAAAGAAGCTGGTCACAAAGGACCGCATATTGTGTGATTGCCATTTATATCAAATGTCCAGAATCGGCAAATCCTTTGAGGCAGAAAGTAAATGAGTGCTTGTCTAGGGCTTGGTGGGGAGGGGGAAGCAGAGATTGGGTAGTGAAATCTCAGTGGGACAGGGCTTCCTTTGGGGATGATGGAAATGTCTTAAAGTTGGTTGTGGTGATGCATGAGTAACTCTGTGAATATATAGACAGGTTCCACTGGACACTTTAAATGGGTAGATTGTGTTTAAGTGTAAATTGTTTCTCAATAATGCCTGTAAAATGTAAAATAAAACCAACCACAAGAAGATTATGAAAGGAAATTCAAGTGCAAGGAACAAGGTGTCATTAGTCACGAGAAGAGGTCACAGGAAGATTGCCTCCGTGAGATGAATCATTTCAGGGGAGAAAGAGATATTTGTGGTCTTAAGTTTTCAAAGAAGTCTTCATCAAAACAGAGAATCCTTAGCTGTACATGAAAATAAACCCCTAAAGTTATTTTGGGGGGGGTGTTCAAATAGGAAATCACTTCGAAGAACCTTGGTAAGTAGGAAATAAGCTGCTGCAATTATCTGAAATTTACAAAGTCTGAAGGGAATGTTAATTCTATTGTCAGTATAATCAGTATAATTTGTAAGAATTGTCTAATTTTCATTTGGAGCTTCTGTTCTATTTAGAATGAAATATTCTGTTATATCCTTCTCAAAATTTAGCTTCTTTAGGGAACAATAGCTCTGCAGCATATTTAAGAGCTCCTGGACAGTAACGTGTCTTATCTTTTTGCCTACACTAATTTCCCGGTAAAATTTAGATCACCAGATGCAGGATGTGTAACCATTCAAAGACATGGGAGGAATTTAACGCAAAATTGCATGTGGAGAAATTAGAATATAATCCAATTTGGCTTTCCATAGACCTTCTTATACCTGCAAGCCTAAGTATCTGGAAAACAAATTTCTTGACACCAAATCCTATCTTCTCATTAACTCATGATGTAGAAACAGTGCTGTAGGGCTACTTTAAAAAGTTTTGACTATATGGGGCGATTTGCTTATGTGACACGTATTAGGGTTCTCCAGAGATCCAATAGGAGATAGATGATAGATAGATAGATAGATAGATAGATGGATAGATAGATAGACCGACAGATTTGAGGGGATTTATTCGAGGGAACCAGGGGTGGCTCAGCTCTAGCAGCTGGAGAGAGAACTCAGGCTTCCTCTTTCCTCTTTGTTTCTCTTCAGACCCTCAAGGGCTTGGTAGAGGCCACCTGCCCTGCTGAGGGCATTCTTCTCTAAGGTCTACTCATTCAAATGCTAATCTCTCCCAGACACACCCTCCCTGGCAGGCCCCAGAAATAGTATTTCCTGACTCCTCTGGCCTCCCTTAGCCCCAAGGTCAACGTTGACATTGAAATTAGCCATCACACTCGGAACTTGACGGGAAATCGGAAATCGTATCTTTGTAGATCAAATGAGAAAAAAACCCTTAAGCAAAACTAGTGTTATTACTGAGTGCAAGGAAAACCTAATATCCAAGCGTGTTAATCATCCATAAAATATTCTGTGCAGCCTTCCTCTTGGCTCTGGACCGAACGTCTGCCCCGGTCACACACCAGGACAAAAGCACGTTTGTCCTCAGTGTTGCAAAGTCTCCGGCGTTCTCTTCCACAGCTCGCCTTCACCTGGCCGTTGTGTTTCTCTCACATTATGTGCAACCCTTACTGAACCCTAAACTCCTTAGGGCTGAAGCTTTTCTTGATCCATACTCTATCTACCTGGAGCCTTGCCTGATGCAGGAAGCACCATTTAGAGGTCAAGGTTATGGATTCTGGGTTCAACCTGCTTGAGTTTAAATGCCACTTAGGAGGCGGTGTACAAGGGCTGGGCATTTGAGATGCCGCTGACCTTTGCCCACCGCGACAGGAGAGAACTTCACAAACGCTCATGTCAGTTTTCCGTTGCTTCCAAAGCCCACGCTCGCACACGCCCTTCAGTCCTGCACTTGGGCCATCGCCAGCGAATTTCACCGTGGCCTCCCCTGTGTCGCTGGCATTTTCTCTTTCACACGTGCTGTAGCAGAAACCTGGCGCTCTCAGGGGACGCTTCTTTCCCTAACCCCTTTCAAGTGGTGACTAGTCTGTTCTGAACCATGAACCCTCTGGTCCAAGCAGCCCCCCTGAATTCCGGTCTCTGACATCTCGTGCTACCGCATTGCTCACACTGCTCCTTCTAGTGGCTGCCGTGCCAGGAACCACTGGGTCCCCCTCCCCGGTGCTGGTTGAGGTCCCTTTTTGCTCACTGTCATCCTCTCCAAAATGCCCAAAGTGGCACCTCCACCGTCTGTGTCACAAAGCTGTGTCCCCCTTCCGCAGGTGACTCTCTTGTGGAAAACGCCTATCTGCACTGCGTGTCTTACCTACCGTATTGTGGCATCTGCCTTTCTCTATTATGGTGTTTATTTTACCGTCTTTTATTTTGTACTTAAGTCCTTGTTCTCGGTTCTCTCTCTTGTCTACACACTATTGAATGCCTCCAAAACTCACGATTCACATGCTTAGGACATTGCTCTAATGCTTTTTGTTAGGAAGCGCAATTCTAATACATTAAAATTCACTTTGCAAAGGGAGGAGTTTTGACAAGCGCCTACCACTGCGTTACCACCACCACAAGATATAAAATAGATCTAGAATATTCCCATCACCCGAGAAGATCCTCTGTGTGTCTCCACATCTGTCCTCACTTAACAGCTCCTGGTAACCACCGATCTGCTTTTGGTCACTGTTGTTTTGTCTGTTCTCAATGTCATATAAGGGCGATTATACGCTCTGTGACCTTCTCACAACCGTCTTTCCTCAGCAAAATGCTTCCTGGGTTCATTCATGTAGCTTTGGGTATCCCCAGTTCATTCTTCTTTACGGCTTAATAACATCTTATTGTATGCATGTGTGACCATTTGTATTCTCTCCTGTTGGTGGGTATTTAGATTTTCAAGTTTTTGGACATTATGGATGAAGCTGCTGCAAATATTTGCATAGGAGCCTGCTCGTAGGAACTTTTCCGTGTCCCTCTGGCACATGACCGCTGGGCTGTGCCGTAGGTCTGTGCTTACACATTCATAAGAAATTGCCAAACGGTTTCACAGAGTGGCTGTACTTTCTCATTCCCCCCGGAAGTGTAGAAAATTCTGGTTCTTCCAAATTTTTGCCAAACCTTACTATAATCTTGTTGATAAAAGCTGTTTTAGTGACTGTGTGTGTTACCTGCTTGCAGTTTTGATGAGGGAGCCATAGGCAGGCTGACACCCCCCGGGGCGGGGTACCTGTGACATTCCTCAGGCTCTCCTGGCTGCCCAAGGACAAAGGGGAGGGAAAAACAAATAACTGACAGAGGACACAGTCATGCGGGACCTGGGTCTCCATCAGTTTACCAAATCTCTTAGTAAATCACAAGAAAAGGCAATCTTATCAAGAGTCTCGTGTCCAGAAACCTATAGACTCAGTTTTCTGGAGCCCCAACATCACCCTCCATGGTGATGTGGGAACAAGGCAGGAGGAAATGGTAAATAAGAGGAAATGTCTTTATAGCCTGCCCCCCACTGACAGATACTTGAGGCAGGCAGGGTTCTCTAGGAACCCCCTGCTGTCTCAACATTAATCCTTTGCTGGAGGGAAGAACTACCTCAGCCCCACAGTATATGGGCCTCCAGGATCCTGGGAGTCTCCTTCAGATATGAACACAAACCTCCTTTTTTCCCCTGACCCCCCAACTCCAGAGTCGACAACAGTCACTCCTCAAAACCCCAGCGTGGCTCTTCCTGCCCACGGGTCCTGTCCCCATGCTTTAATAAAATCACCTGTTTACACCAAAGACGTCTTCAAGAATTCTTTCCTGGCTGTGGGCTCTCCAAAACCGTGTCAGTTATAATTTCTAAATTTTTCAACTGAAAAAGGAATAAATATATAAACGGATGAAGTTTCAAGACGTGTTCTCTTCTCTGGCCACACGCTTTATGCCTTTGCAGTGTTTTATGGTTTTCGGGTATTTTCAGCCGGACTTCCCTCAATATAAATATGATGAATCACTTCAAATCCCTTAAGAGGTAAAATTTGATAATCTTACCTAACTTAGAGTAAATTGGAAAATGTTTCTTTGTAGACTATGTTTGATTAGTTTTCAATGTTTCTTTACATTTTATTACTATAGGATATTTTTAGAGATGAGTGAATCTTTTAGATGTGGTATTTATCCCATTAAAAATACAAGAATAATGACAAATATTTTGGATAAAGAACTTTGCTCATTCGCGGCTTTCTCCTCGAATGATGGGATGGAAAAGAAATCACTCTTTAAAGGCATCATTTACTTTTTTTGTGTGGCAAAAATGGAAAATGTTCAAAGTGAGGGAGCTTGGCAGACATATTCAAGGAGTTTAAGAAATGTCCTCACTACTCATGGTTTCCAGCTCAGTGTGAATGAGTCCTCACATTCAAACTCTGCGTCAGGTGCTAAAATCAGGGCATGAAAACAATACAGTGTTGTATTTTATGATTTTAAAAGCAAAGACAATAATTGAAACTTTAATAAAGTATGTGGCTTCCACAATCGCGCGATTTAGGGATTCCACTTCTCATCATGATGGAGTCATTTGTGGGCAGCCCAACGGTCTTGCTGAGACTAACCGGAAAGCCAGGTAAGTTAACACACAAACAAACATTTGAAGACATCAGAGAACTTCTGAGCACACAGGCTTTACGTGGCCAAGCTTTCAGAGACAGAGAACTTCGAATGCAAATCAAGATGCTACTTCCCAGAGATAATCTGCCAGTTTTCATCATGGGACGGGGTCTGGAGAGACCAGGAAGAATGCCTTGCAGAGTATGTGTGCTCTGGGCAGAGGAGCCCCAAGAGTTTTTGTCACCTGCTGGGCTGGAGAATTAACATAAAGATTTTGGTTTTTTGTTGTTTAATTTATTTGGAGAGAGACAGAGACAGTGCCAAGTGGGGAAAGGGCGGAGAGAGAGGGAGACTGAGAGTCCCAAGCAGGTTCCGTGCTGTCAGCACAGAGCCTGATGTGGGGCTCGAACTCAGTATCACAATCAAAACCGCAAGATCATGACCTGAGCCAAAACCAAGAGTCAGACGCTTAACCTACCGAGCCACCCAGGTGCCCCAACAAATGGAGATTTAAGGGCCGGGATCTGGTGAGGAAGGAAGGTGATTTTTCAGATTCTGACACAGCACAGCTCAGAGGCTCTCCAGAGCCGAGTCAGGGAGGCACGGATGCCAGAAGAAAGGGTGCATTACTTTAAAAACAACAAAACAAACACACACACACACAACAGCATCAATGTTTCCAGCTGACTTCAACAGGGACGACAGAAGCAAGGATCAATGGTGGGGCACCTTCATAGCGTTGAAAGAAAACAGCTATTCACATAGACTTCTGTATGTTCAGTGACATCTCCAAACTGAAAGCAAAAGAAAGAGCGTTCGGGCAAAAAAGGAAAACAAGAAAGCTAAAAACATGCGTCAGCAGAAATACAGTTATGGAATTACTAAAGGGAGTTCTTCTGCATTAAGAAAAGAAGATCGATGTGTGAGGGTGTAACTTTCCAATGAGTACTAAATAAGCCACAGTGATCCAATGCACCGTGTAACGCATATAGACAACAATATAGTGCCATAATTATGTAATGGGATAAATATCGCTACAGTGGGAATCATATGACACTAAAGGAATGTGTCAGAGTAGCACCATGGTACGCCTTAATTTGCACAGTGTTATATGTCAAGTATATTCAATAAAAAGAGGGAAGAAAGTGATCCCAGATGGAACATGAACATACAGGAAATAATGAAGGACAATTGAAAAATAAATTGGTTAGTAACTTGTGTAAGTGAAAACCAACCATAAAAAAGCAATAATAGTAATTCCTTACGCTGGTGAAAATATATGTAGGAAACAAGATGCGTGGCTACAAAAACGCAGAGGGAGAGGGTAAGAGGAGGTAATGCGCTCTCAGTTTCCAGCTTTTGCAGTAACAGTAATAAGGATAATTTATGTTGGACTGTGATACGTGAAGGTGCATATTGTGGTTTCTAGGGAAATAACCAGAACATTCGTTAACAAATGCATTACTGACAAGTAAGTAGAAAACATTTTTTTAGGTTTGTGAAATTATGAAAAACAGATTAAGACTCTTTTTCCAGAAAAATACTAATAGGCTTTTTTGGCAGGATTTCTGTCAAAAAGTCATTACCTAATAGAAGCGATACCGTTCCCTTACACAACCATATAGATCCTCATTTGAAATAGGATCCTACTTATTTTTAACTCTTTCTTAATGTATTCTTGGTGTATTATGAAAATAACGTAAGACAGAATATAAATCATTTAATGATGGTGTTATCTAAATAATAAGCAGTACGATGCTTAAAAAACCCATTTACCTTTTGACAAAAAGTGATGAATTTTCTGATTATAACCTTCTACATTCAGATTAGATACGAACATGTTTTTTTCCAGGTAGATTCTACACCAAAGTGTAGAAGGTCTGGGAGAATTTTTTTTCCCTCCTGCAGTACTGAGGAAGATCACTGTTGTGTTTTAAACCAGCTGCCTGGAAATAAATATGGTGTTTTTTTTTTTAACGTTTATTTATTTTTGAGGCAGAGGGAGACAGAGCACGTGTGGGGGAGTGTCAGAGAGAAGGAGACACAGAATCTGAAACAGGCTCCAGGCTCCGAGCTGTCAGCACGGAGCCTGATGCGGGGCTCGAACTCACAGACTGCGCGATCATGACCTGAGCCGAAATCGGCCGCTTAGCCACCTGAGCCACCCAGGCGGCCCAATAAATATGGTGTTTTAATGCATGTATCCATGAATGCAGGTTCTCGAGGGCACATGCAGTTGCTGACTGTAGCATATGCTCATGAGAATAGCAAAATAATTTTTCTTTATTGCAACAAGGGTAAGATCCCAAGAAGAAAAGGAAAAGAGTTCATTCACTTGTTACCGTTATCTTATAATGTTCTTTTTTTTCCCTTGACTTCTCCAGTGCAAAAATCTGAATCATTCGCGGCATTTTTAATCTCTTGTGTGCATACGTTTGTCCCTGCAAAACCAGCTTCCTCTGTGTCTCCAACTCAGGCAGATGAGTGGAGCCTCTCTGGGGAAGTCATCCGGAAGGCCTCCTGTTAGCTCCTCCATAGAAAGGAGACCCAGGGGGTTGTGGCTGGTGAGGGGGGCGGGTCTCTTCACACCCTATACTTCATGCTAATCCCCCAGAGAAGCTTGGCCAGAGACTTCATAGGTGTCGGTTTTCCTGTTTATCGCCCTTGAAATTAAGAACTGTGGTCTTGCTAGGCGACGATTGGGCCTTGCGTGACTCCCGTGACAGCACTGAACGGATCCCAGGTGCTGTGCTAAGTGCTTCACATCTGTTAACTCCATTCTCACCAGAAACCCAGAAGTCGATATTTGTGTTATCTTAGTGGTACAGACCAGGGGACTGAGGTCTGGAGAGCTTGCATAACTCGCCCGGTGATCCTAGAGCCAGTAGGGGCTGGTGTCAGGATTCCGATCGGTCCCCAGGTGTGTGGTGAGCCCCCCCCCCCCCCGGTCCCGCCTCCGCCCTGTGCACGCGGTGCGGCTGGGATGGTGGGGTCCAGATGCACGATATCCGGTTCTCCTCCGCTTCCAGAAGAAACTGGGACACCTGCTTCCTTGAAGGCTGTAGCCGCTGAAATGCGAGTGGGACCAGTCAAGTCCCGTCTGGGCTGATGCAGTAGTTTAACAGTAGCGCCTTAAACAGCTTTCATTTTAAATAACACAACACCTCGTCACGTAGTGATGAACACTTTTTGTTCTTTGGCATTTGAGAAAAATACAAACGTGGTGCTTGCCATTAAGAGTCCCCTGCCCAGAATAACTCATAGTTTTGGTATTTACAGGTTCAGTGTGAAATCTTATGCCCATGAAGTTTAGAAGAAGGCAACATTTTTACTGTAGGATTATGTGAATAAATATCATGAAATGGCGATCTTTTTGTTGAGATACCTATGTTTGAGGTCTTTTCAATGCCTTTGTTGGGATTTATTAATCTTTTCAGAACAAAACATTGCTGAGATCAATTGAAGGCAAAAATGGTTACAACTGCAAATATTCTTCTGCCATGGTTTTCCTTTCACGTCTTTACTTATTCTCTAAATGAAAAACTAAACATCAATTTATCAAAATATGTTTTTGAGGGCGAGGCACTTACCGGTAAATTAGTGAAAAGCGTGCCTTTCTATGGCACCGACCCACACTCCAGACAGATTTCCCAAAATATCATAAATAATATGAACTGCTCACATAAATTTGAAATCTCAGATGATAAATAACAATTGATTTTAACAGAATGGACTAGAAATATCAACTCTAGAGCATTTCCTTCAAACATAATGCTAATGGGTACTTTCCTTTTCGGGACTGATAGTTATAATCCCTTTCCCACCGTGAAACAACAAACCTATAAAATGTAACCGAAAGAGCGGTATTTTAAAGTGTGCAAATGAAGATACATACATTTCAAAAAATCAAAATATGATTTCAAAGGAACAAAATCCTATTTGTTCCTAAACATGGTTAAATAGGTTATTTTTTTTAATGTATTTCACTGATAGGCAATATAAAGCCAAGTCAGAATATAATTCCTTTACACTGGATGAGGAACCATAAATTAAGCTGCTTCATAATACGGACATAATTCTTTCCTCTCTGCATATGCTGTCAGTCAACATTTTGGACGTGAATTTCCAAAAGGGCTTACCATCTCCTTTTTCTCCTTCCCATCTTGCTCCAGGGTCTTTGACGTTGTTCGAGGCTCTCTCTATGTATTCTTGCGAGTTTGGCAAGAAAAGAAATCTATTTTCTATGCTTGGGGATCTGAGATAGGAACAGTTATGTGATCTGACCATGCAGAAGGTGAGTTTCGAAACCGCTCTAAGAGCTTGGTTGTCTGTAGGGATTTCAAGGCAGCAGTGTTCTGAAAAACAGAAGCTCTCCTGTGCATTTGTTATCTAGGTATATGATTTATCCATCTATGTTTCTTTCTTTGTGTCTCCTTGGAGAATAATAACTTAATGTAAGTTTATCTACGCTAATGTAGACGCATGAATCCAATGAAACTAACAACTCTACCTTGCTGCAAAATGATTTGGGGCGCGCTTCCCCCTGGCCACTCGCTGTTTTGCCCTGCTGGGTTTCTCTCTCCCTAACGTCCCACCTCATCTGCGGCACATGGGAGAGATGGCCGGTTTGTCTTCTGAAAACAACGAAAGCAGAATGACTCTGGAGGCCAGGCACGGTGGAGGGAACAGTGAGTCCCGAGACTGATGGAGGGGGTGGTCCGATGTCCAAAATGAGAACAACCCTCTTGTCACCTTTCTACCAGAAGATCCACGAGAGACATACAGTCGGAAGAGACACGGGAAGATTCTCCTGTAGAGACCGTGGGTGGCGACAGAGGGCATCAACACAGAGTCGGTCCCTGAGGAAAGGCCAGCTTACCTGAAAGGTGAGCTCCACCAGCCAGAAACCCTCACCTGGGCCTGCAGAGCTTCTAAGGACATAGCTAGTGTGTCCTTGTAGGAATGAACTAAGCACTGAGGGCCCACGGACATTCGGGACACAAAAGAGACTAAATTCCACCACATCGAGCCGAGGCCGAAATCGGAGCTCAACAGACTGAGTCCCCGGGGGTCCCACATTGTGCAATGGTTTTATTGCCTCCTTCTAGATAGTCACAGGGCGCCTGCCCTTTGGAACGTTCGCGAGGACACTGGGAGCTGAGCAGGGAACCGTGCTGGCAGTCAAGTTTCAGGCCGGGGAGGCAGGTGGCGGGGTGCGGAGGGGACAGGACGCAGGGGCAGAGGCGGGTACCTGGGACGTGCAGTGGCCGCACAGCCAGGCATTTTGGATGAAGGACTAGAAAGTGTGAGGGTTGAAGGAAGACGCAGGGAGATGGGTGTCCAGTTCCGTGCGGGTGTGAGTGAGCGGGTGGTCCCGGAAAGGGGGAGCCCGTGGACAGGGACAGTGGGAACGCAGGTGACGGATGTGGTGCCACCAGGAGCAGAACACAGCCGGGGAATGAGGTCAGATGACGTGGTAATTCAGAGTGACAAGAGGTAGGGAGACAAGGGACACCTGGGGCACGAAGGATAAGTTGGTGTTAAAAAGAGGACAGGTCCAGAGGAGACACATGGGCCGTGGCCCCCGCAGCCTGCTGGTCTTCTGGGACAGGACACGGGCTGCGACTGACAAGGGCACTCGGGCCGGGCGGCAAATAGGACTGAAGTAACGGGCGCTCTGGGCACCTGCTGGCCCCGTGGAAACCTATTAATGCAGCAACACAGAGAAACCTCTTCTTTTTTTAACATTTTGTTTTTTAGTTTTGAGGAATAGAGAGAGACAGAGCGTGAGAGGGAGAGGGGGAGATAGAATCCGAAGCAGGCTCCAGGCTCCGAGTGTCAGCACAGAGCCCCACGCAGGGCTCGAGATCACAGACCACGAGATAATGACCTGAGCTGAAGTCGGACGCTTAACCGACTGGGCCCCCCACGCGCCCCTACTCTCTTTCCATTTTTGATGCTTATTTTAGATGTCGGGCTTTTGGTGAACAGCTATTTTTTGTGCAAGAAGGAAGATGTCATTTTATATAGAAAGTGTATTTTTTTTCACCTAAGGATATTCGTTTGCGTATTTTTCGGAGTTTACAGGGTGGACCCCTGGTTTCTTCTTTCCTGCTGCCTTTCAGGCCATTAGTTCCCTGCTGCCAGGTCAGAGTGGCCCGTGTCACCTGACCGCAGGTCCCTGTCAAGCACAAGAGACTCCTTCTTTCCCTTGCAGGAAAGAGCGAGAAGAACAGGTAAAACACTGAGTGTGTTTCGTGCAGATGTATGCATCCACCGAACTCGTCTGATGTCAAAGATTCGCTTACAAATTGAATGATTTCTTCCCCCTGAAATCCCAAGCTGTGTTCTTCTCTCAGATTTCAAAACTAATGATACCCATCCCGCATTCCGCATTTAGGTGACGCTTCTGCGGGTGATGGATTCGGCACTTTCCAAAGCATTTTAGCTCCGCAGCCCTAAGCAAAAATAGTCATTTAGTTGAAATATGCAATGATGAGGGCACGTGGGTCAGGGCACTTTTTAAGAGAGAACTTTAAAGGGTGATTTTCCACAGTTCCTTTCTCTGATTTTAAACGTGGAAAGTCCTCAAGAATACTCTTTCCGTCTCCTCTTCCCGTTTGCCGTCTCTCCAGTAAATTGGCAACGACCACTTACCACCGTTGTAAAATACAGGTCACGTACAAGACGCTTTCCAGAAACTGCTTCCCCAAACTTTATTAATGAGGGAAAGAAACAAGAACAAGCGGTCTGGATTTTCCTAACTTTTCTATGTAAGAACTTCCGCCATTGGCATTGAAGGTTAATGATGAGGCGTCAGGTTATTTAATAAGGGATAAGTTGGCCTGTAATGTTTCACATTGTCTCTGAGTGGTGAGTACAGACATGGAGAATCAGCCCCAAGTTATTTACGAGCTGCCTCAGCGATCAGTCTTATAAATGTGTGTGCAAACCACTCATCATTGGAGTCAAAGTCAAAGGAAGATTGAGTTGCTTACATGATTACAGCATAAAATGACAAAAGTAAGTTAGAATTAAGCATAAGTGCGAGAGGAATTGGATGAAGTTGGACAAGGAGGTTCATTTACCAACAAATCTAGTGACAAGGTGCTAAGACACTGGTAGCATTATTTGCAAAAATACATATGTTTGTGTACATTACCTTTAAAAATAATTATTTTTATGATAATAATTACCACGTTATTATATTGATTGGCAGTAAAGACACTATTATGTGATAGGCAGTAAAGACTGCCCATTTTTTTTCGGACGGTCAATCATGCTCACAAAGATTGTGTCTCCAGTAAGTAATGGGGCTGCAATGCAAATCCACACCTCGTGCTCCCCCAACAAGCTTGGCTGTTCGATTCTGTGGGACCTTTGTGAGCGGGTGTGGTACCTGTACACATCATGTTCATCTGTACACGCCTGGCAGGGATACTTACCGGAAATATTTTATGGCTTTGCATGTGTGCATGTGTGTGTGTGTGTGTGTGTGCGTACGTATGTGTAGGATGTATATTTTCTTTTTGTGAGTTACACTACTGGTAGTCCTCAACATACCTTTCCATTTTAAATTCAAATTTACAGGTGCCTGGGTGGCTCAGTTGGTTGAGCGTCCGACTTTGGCTCAGGTCACGATCTCACGGTTCGTGGCTTTGAGCCCTGTGTCGGGCTCTGTGCTGATGGCTCAGAACCTGGAGCCTGCTTTGGATTCTGTGTTTCCCTCTCTCTGCCTTTCTTCCATTCATGCTTTGTCTCTGTCTTTCGAAAATAAACATTAAAAACAATAAAAAATAAATAAATTCAATTGTACATTTAAATATTCCAATACTGGGGTGCCTGGGTGGCTCAGTCGGTTAGGCGTCCGACTTCGGCTCAGGTCATGATCTCACAGTCTGTGAGTTTGAGCTCTGTGTCGGGCTCTGGGCTGACAGCTCAGAGCCTGGAGCCTGCTTCGGATTCTGTGTCTCCCTCTCACTCTGACCCTCCCCTATTCATGCTCGGTCTCTCTCTGTCTCAAAAATAAATAAATGTTAAAAAAATAAAAAAATTAAAAAAAATATTCCAATACTGATTTAATGAGAACATGAAGGTTGAAGGCCGTTGTCTATGAAAAAAACCCTCCTCAGGATTATGAGGAAAGTTTGGATGGAAATATAATTCTTTGCTTACGTATACTATTCCTTATTATCTTGACTTCAGTTTGCATGACTGGAAGTGGACTGTGTATCTTCGATGCAATTATTTCAACAGTGATTTACTAAGCATCTCAAATGTTTCTGGGAGCTTCTGTTCAGAAGGCACTTATCACCCCACATTGTAATTGTATGTGCCCACATTTATCTTTTGTTTCACGCAGCCCTGCTGTCCTCGGAAGGCTCTGATTCCAGGAGGAGGAAACAGGGGACAAGCCTGTTCCTTTGCCGTGTGAGGCGGTCTGTGACAAAGAGCATTCCTGAGGGCTCTACCGTCTCTCAGGTGGGTGTCTGAATGTGGAGGTCACATTCCAGCAGCACATTTGTGAGCTCATTGGTGTGGAGACCATACCACGTTAGGGTCCAGGAGACTGGAACGGACGAGACGCGGTCGGGTCGGGTGGATTGGCATGGTCTGCTGATCGGGTGGTTGTGCCGTATTGAACGAGCATGGGGGTGGGGGCGGCGGTGACTTCCGTGTCTAGATGGAAACGTGCACCTGTCCCGAAGCCCGAGCTGTCAGTGTAGCTATGATGCAGTTTCTGAAAACGAATGAACACCGGGAAGGGTGTAATTGCAAACCGTCGACGGGAGACAAGTCACATCCTCCAGGCAAATAGTAGCACGGTGCTGTTTTCTTCTACCGGTGATGAATGTGGGTTTTAAAACTTGGTGGGGACCAAGATTCCCGCCGTGGCTGCTCTTTGGTGCCGCGTATCCGTCTGCGTGGGAGCAGAGGGCTGGCCGAGCACCTCTTGTTCACCCTGCACGGACACCTGCTTCTCCACAGGAAGGGTCACCCATTCCTCGGTGTACTTTCCCCATTTCAGCCTGAAATTGATACAGTTGGAGGATTACGATTTGAATTAGAGTTTCCCGTGAGAAATTTACTTTCACGCGTCCCTCAAACTAAAATCTCTGAAAGAATAGTATGTGACTAAAGACACGCTGTGTCGTGCGCCTCTCGCCAAAGAAATGCCATCTTTGATCTAATCAGGAGCCTTCTTGCCCCCTGTGCAGAGCGGCCACCGTCTTGGGACTTGAACCGCACGTGCGCAGGGGGTCTGTAGAGACCCCCCTCTGAATTATTGATTTCCATAACAGTGTGTGTGTGTGTGGCGGGCCGGGCGAGTTTGAATAGATTTTCCGGAGTAGAATAATGAAGTCGATTTCTCCTTCAATATTTCATTGAGGTTTGATGGGCAGAGAATAAGAAGCACAGACGTGACCTAAAGTGGATTTCTTAAACCACAGCCTGGGACGAGGCTGATGATTTCTATCTCCAAGTGCCACGGCTCTTTTGTCCTAACGCAAGTGCGTGTTTTGCCAAGTGCGGTGGGAAGCCCGCGAGTGGGTCCTGAAACATCCAGGCGTCAATGGTACCCATCCCTCCTGCTGCTGAGGTTTACGTGTCCTCTCTGTTTTCTGTCCCTGCTTCTTGTCAGACACGCATTTTACCAGCACTTCCTCCCACTCGGTCATGTCTTTTCATCTCCTAGCTGGGGCTTTCGTAGAGAAAAACACTTCTACTTGTGATGAAGTTCGGTGTGTCACGTTTTCCTTTTACGGATCCGGCTTTTGGTGTGAGGTCTAGAAACTTTTTTGGCTTAACCTTAGATACTGAAGGGTTTTTTTTTTCTAAAAGTTTCATAGTGGGGCATTTTACATTTGAATCTTCGATACATTCTGAATTAATTTTTGTATAAGGTGTAGACTTTGGTCAATATATGCATACGTATTCCATGGATACCCTAGTGTTCTAGCATCATGGGCTGAAAATGCCGTCTTTCGCCTGTTGAATTGCCTTTGCCGGGTGGTGGAAAATCAGTTTGGTGCACTTGTGTGAGTGCACTTCCGAGCCCTGCACTCGGTCTGCCTGATCCGTGTGTCTCTTCCTTCGCCAAGTCCACAGCCCTGACCACAGAAGCCATCTAACGAGATTTGAAATCGGATGGTTGGGCCCCTCTTTTGTTTTATCCTTCTTTTTAAAAGTTGGTTGAGCCACCGTGGTAAAAAGCTACTGTAGTTCTTTCGTCTTTCACTGGGAAATCGGAACAAAATTCCTGGCCCATCCACCAACCTTGAAAAAACTCTGAAAGAAAATACTAGTGAAACAAATGAAACACCCCCTGGAAAGAGATGGAGATTCGGGGCAGAGGAGGTTAAGTGCTCACGGAAGACCCCTGCTCCCCTCTGAGAACACGGGATTATGTGGGGGAGTGACCGCTCACCCCCATCACCTCGGTCACGCCATCTACAGAATTGGCTAAGGGGCTGCGAGCGTGAGAGATTTGTGCCATATCGCAAGCCTGGCTCGTCAAAAAGGTCCTGTTCGATAACCCGTCTCTTTTCTCCATTTGATTGGCTGAAATGAAGACAACCCCATTATCATGATGTTAGGAACCACAGATGAAAGATGAAAAAGCCATATGGCAGACCAAGCCCGGGTGTCTGAGTCACCATTTGGAGAGCTCCTGGGAACAGGAGTACTCTTCCGGGGGACATGTGTGGGCGACAAGGGAGGGCAAAGGTAGATAGATGTCATTGTACTGGTGACTCCTGGTTCTTACCCTGGGTGGTGGGCTCACACAAGCTCTGCTTGACGCTCTGAACCATAGACGTGCTGGCCTCCTGCTCCAAGTCTCTTTGGTCGTCCCTGCATCTGCTGCTTGCTCCCAACCCCCCTTTCACGTGTCTTTCCTCAAAAGCATTTTTGTAGCACATTTGACATCACTTGCTTTTCCTTCTAAGTAGTCCACAATTAAGGAAGCATAGCTTATTCATCTTTTGAGGACTCGATATTTCATGCCTGAAAAATTGTAGGTGAATTGGCTGAAAGAATCAACAGTATTATCCAAAATAATAACCAGCTTTAGCTCTATCAGGAAATTGTTATTACGTCGGATCATTAAAAGAAATTTATTGACTTACTTATTTTTGAGAGGAGGGGAGGTAAAGAGAGAGAGGTTGAGAGAGAATCCCAAACAGGCTCCGAGCTGTCAGAGCAGGGCCCCATGTGGGGTTGGATCCCAAGAACCATGAGATGGTGACCTGAGCCAAAACCACTGGTTAAGAGCCAGACGCTTAACCCACTGAGCCCCCCAGGTGTCTGTTATTTAGGATTTTTAAAAATCTGACATTTAGCAGAGAAATATTCCACATTCACACGTAAATGTGCCGACTGGTGTGGTATTTCATGATCTACAAACAAACAGGACACTTCAAAGTCTTCCAAAAACCGCACCGGAGTTCTGAAGTCTCACACTGGGGCTTTATAAATAAGTACTATGGTTCATTATCGGTTATGGATCAGATAGTGGAGAGTCCATTCAATGTAATGAAGAAATACTGAACAAATCTCACCCGAGGTCTCTGCTTGTTCGGGAGCCTTTATCGATTTTCAGTATACCGGTTGTGGTTTCGCTGGATTAATTAGCACCTGTCTTGGAAGACTGATCTTGTGTCCCAAATCATCTACTTCCTCTTTCTTGGAGAAGTAGATATTCAACAGAAATGACTGAAACCCACAGAGATCATTACCCAACACGAATCCATCATTTCTGTACCACCGCAGATGTATTTTTCAAATTTGGTGGAAGCAAAGTGTTGCCTAGATTTTTTTCTTTGTAGTATGTAACCTGGAAGCTGTGGGTCTTGTGCATGTTTGCAATTTCTGCCATATTGGTGCATTGGGACTTTAATGGTGTGAAAGTTTTGGGGGTCACCAATTAATTATTTTGTCAGTTGCACTACAATCGTATGACAAATTACCACAAGCATTTAGAGACCATGATATAATTAGGTTATGTCCAGTATAGAACATTGCTGTCCTGGCGAGTGAAAGAAAAGTGTGTGGGTGCTTTAAGCTCATCTCTGCACCCCGGCCCCTGTCTTTCTGTCTCACCAGATGAGTGGAGAAATGCACTTGCTAAATCAGCAGCTTCGTGGTATGTGCCGGGCGAAGTATTAAATTGCCTTGGGAAAGGGTAAAATATCTAGACACGAGGCAGCAGTCGATGTCAATAATTGCGTAATGCGCTGGTTTCCTCAGAGATACATGGGTCTTCTTCAGAGGCCAATCAAACGTGCCGTAAATCACCGGGAACGACAGTGTCTGCCTATAAAGGTCTGTGGCGGCTCTCATCTCCGCAGCTCCCCGTTTACAAGTTTCTTAGGGAAAGGGAGACCCCTCTGACTTCTACCTGGGCCCTCCCCAACATAACAGCCAAGTGTCACCAGCTGCTAACTTCTGCCAACTGTCGTCAGTCTCTGGTCCGTCCATACGCCCAGGCCTGGAGGACACTGCGAGATGAGGGCGTGGTGCCCAGTTCCCCGTGAGACAGACGGCATCCCTGAGGAGCTAAGACCCCACGTGACCGGTGGGCCACAGGGCATTTCAAGTGGCCACGGGCTTCCTTGGAGGTGCCAGTGCCACTTGATCCCGGATGTGAATATCTTCCTTTCCCTGGTTCACATTTACCCGAATGCCTGGCATGAGTTGTTATTGGAAGGGTGGGAGGAGGGTTTGCAGGTGCATTCCAGATGTTACCTGGCACTTTCCTGTCCAGGCCACAGTGTTCCTCCTGGAAGGGTCCTGGGTTGATCGGGCCTTGCGGATCCTGAGGGTCGTGATTCTCTCCCGCAATGACTCAGGTAAAGCTGCTTCTGCACCTAGACTTGACCTCAGAGCCCTTACCTGGCTGTGCTGAGTGTCCGTGCTCCCGGAAGGGCGGCTGAAGGACAAATTCTGTTTCCTCACGAGCACATGGTCTTTCCTGGAGTTTTGTTCTTTCCATGCGCCGGAGGGCTGGGACCAGCTCTGCTGTGTTTCAGCTTTTCATCTGTTTATTGAGAAAGTGATTACCTATTAGAATGTCTTCAGTCCTCTAGAGAAGAACTCTTCAAACTGGTTCCGTGGACATCCGTGGACATGGCCTCGTGGTGCTAAGAAGGGGATTTAACCTTCTTCTGTTTTGTCTTTTTATTAGGCGAGTAAAGTTCTCTTAAAAATATCTTTTTTCACAGTGATTTATTTCCAAGTGATGTTTTAGTAGAATGTGAGCTTGCTTTGTTAAATCAACGCTTTCAAAACTAGAGGTGATGAGTAAGGCTGAAGATAAGGAAGAACAAATGGAAAAAGTTAGAAAATTTCTGCTTAAGAAAAGCCATCCCCTTTACGTAAAATGCCTTTGAAGAATTTTATGGAAATATAAAATCCAAAATATATACCGTTTTCTTAGATTATAACTGCAATCGAAACCTTTTGACTGATGAATTCTTGCCATATGACGTACTGAAAATTTTTTAGTTGGGTAGGATTACATAAACAGAAGCACAATTATCAAGTATTTGCCTGAAATAATTTATGGAGAACTACTTGTAGCTGAACCCAGAACCACAAGGTTTGAACTGTGCTAGTCCATTTACACACAGATTTTTCCCCAGTAAAGACAGTATATACTATAAATGTGTTTTCTCTTCCTCATGATTTTTAAAATTACATTCTTTTCTCGTGCTTACTTTCTGATAAGAACACAGTATATGTGTCCTTATATATGCACAGTATATATGCATATGAAATAGGTGTTAGTCAACTGTTGAGGTTATCAGTAAGGCTTTGGGTCAATAGTAGGTGATTAGTAGTTAAATTTTGGGGGTGTCCAAAGTTACAGGTGGGTTTTTGATCACACTGGGACCAGTGTCCCTCATCCCTGCATGATTCAAGGGTCAACTGTGCACAGAAATCATTGTACTAACATTCTGCTGTCCTCTTTCTGCAAAAAAGTGGGAAAGCTGAGGTGAATAATTTTATCAATTAGAGCTCACAGTCAAGAAATGACATACAATGACATACAATACTAGCAATTACAGATCGTGTGAGTTACACCATGCACGGACACGGTACAGAGTATCCAGGGCGCGGTCCACGGTGCAGAGGACACAGGACACAGGACCCCAGTACACCTGAGTGCACATACTCACAGAGTCCGCATCTCGGGATGCACAGTGCAAGGGCATAGGACATGGTGAGGGGTTCACAGGACACGGGACACAGTCCTCAGCGCAGCATAGACTCCAGAGCACTTAGCACAGAGTGCACAGCCCATGGTACCCACAGCGCTGGCCGCTCAGCTCACAACAATTTTTTACCCAATTTTATTCTTGTCATGTTTTTTCTTTTTTTAAATGTTTAAGTGTTTATTTATTTTTGAGAGAGACACAGAGCGCAAGCAGGGGTGGGGCAGAGAGAGGGAGACACTGAATCCGAAGCAGGCTGCAGGCTCCGAGCTTTCAGCACAGAGCCCGACGCGGGGCTCGAACCCACAAGCCATGAGATCATGACCTGAGCCGAAGCTGGACACTCAACCGACTGAGCCACCCAGGTGCCCCTGTTCTCATCATGTCTTTAAGGCTTATATGTATTTGATCTTTGTAGGTCAACAGTTTTCTGTAGTAACAAAGTTGTCATAATAACACATATAAAACCAATTTTGACTTAAATTTCATTTTGACTAATAGAAGAATAACTTGAAACACTGTATTGAGGAATTTTTACATGTAAAAATCAAGCAAATGCAATATCTCCTTTGGGGAAACCAGTGATCTTCACTGGAAAAGCTCTTAAGGGATTAGAGTCCTTATCTGCCTTCTTCGTCTCACCTGCCTGGGGCTGCAGCTCCCGGGGGTGTTTCAGTCTTGAAGGCAAGATAATAACCCATGTGCCTTGGATGGAGCGGCCGAAGTGGGAGGGCTTGGAAAGCCAGCAGATCCTGGTGACTGGTCACTTCCTGGGATGAACGTGTGCAAGGAAGGCAAGGTCCCTTCTAGTTTTTCCTATTGGTAAATGAAGACAATGGTGGTGCCATGGTGAACGACGCTCTTTGATCTGTCAACATGGTGACATCATTGTCTGCTCTTTCCTTACCACAGAGTAGACGGCTTTATGAACCTTCCCTTGTCACCAAAACGAGGGAACGAATGCATATCTTGGGTGGTTTTTCCTGTGTTTCATTCGTGGCACAGGCTCCACTGTTTCTGGCTGGCCAAGGAAATAGTTTCATCTGCCAGCTTTCCAATTCCAATTTCCAATTCCAAGTGTCCTTGACGCTTCTGGGGGAGGGCTCTTATGCAGTCAGTGGCTTGATGGGCTCCATATTTAAGAACAAACCAGTCTCCAGGTCTCTTGGTCACTGTCGCATGATCCTGTACCTTCTACCTCATGGTTTCCAAACTGCTGTTTCTTTCCAGCCTCTGGCCCCACGCAGTCACCCCACACCGGCCGTGGAGATGTTTCTTGGAGAAGAGAGTCTCGCTGTGAGTGAGACTTGTCACCAATTTACCTGCTTCTTTGAAATTTTAAACCAAAAGCATTCAATATCGAATGGAAAGCATAATTAACCATGGCTTTCTGTTTCATTTGCCAAGGGAAGACAACTCTAGAATGGCCCTTAGTGAGTGTTGGACATGCAAGCTGTGACCTCTTTTCCAATACGAGGTAATTAGAGAGCATCTCTCTCCCTTTCCAACTCCCACCTCAAAAACTGTGGTGAATTTGACTCAGTTAAGCATCTCAGGAGGAAAATTTATATCATTTAACCTAAAGGAAATGAATAAGTTAGTGCATAATTAGTTGGTGAATCACCTCACAGTTTCTTCAGAAATGGAATAAATTTATACTTTGTAATAAGAGTCGGAAAAAGAAGTCAAAGTCATGAATATTTTTACCACCCGAGACCCCAAAACTCATCTAATTGCTACCATCCCCCACCAGGAGCTAGACCTGTCTCTCTGTCTCATCACCTGCTGATATCTACCTTGCTGTGAACAATTCACTGGGACTCCTCTCCACCTCACCCCCTTCCTCTCCCAGCTTGGAGCCTGCTCAGACCATATCTGAGCGTAACACTCTCTTCAAGCTCTGTACTTCAGACGATTACAGTGATACTTCTGCTAAAGTGTGAGACCAAACCCCTTGCTTTCTCTGAAGATGGGAAAACGATACTGTCAGACTTTCCGCGTGAGTTGGAGAAATTCCTCGCTGAGGTCTTGCCCCATGTGGGACCAAGACAGGAAGTTAAGTGTTCCAACCCATTACGTCTCCATCAGGGATAAAAAAAAATGTTGGAATAATCTGAGCGTGATACATACAGTGGGCCCAGTTTCATAGCTGGGCTGGATTGTTATATGAAAAGGTTATAAATCCAGGACTTTTTCTCTATGTCTCCCCGGGTCCTACGACTGAGAGGATCTGTCATTTGGGGGATGTTTCTGCAGAACTCACATTCTTGGATTGTCAGGTGAGGGATCACCCAGTTCATTTTCATAAAAGCATTTCATTGTCCATTTTGTTTTTGTTCCTTTTACGTGTGCATGTGCGGAGTTAATCTCTTTTTAAAAATGCAGTTGCACAGGAAAAACCACCACAACATTTTTATTCTTACTTTATTATTATTTTTCAATATTTCTTTACTTTGAGAGAGAGAGTGAGAGTGAGCACGAGCAGGGGAGGGGCAGAGAGAGAGGAGGGAGAATCCCAAGCAGGCTCCACACAGTCAAGGCAGAGCCCAACACGGACTCCATCACATGAACTGTGAGATCGTGACCTGAGCTGAAATCAAGGGTGGACGCTCAACCCACTGAGCTACCCAGGCAAGGAAAACAGAAATCCAAAGAGGAGGAAGGATGAAGGAGACGAGGAAGAAGTAACAAGGAAGCCAGGGCGGTCGTGGGGACCGAAGGAAATGCTGTGAAGGCAGAGGAAAGGGCAGAAAAAGATAAAATGGATGTAACAGCCCAGGGAAGGCTGAGGGAGGATGGAGAGAATTCCATGGTACTGCTTCCGAGGCCACATGCCCAATAGAACGGAAGTTTAGTTGTGTCTGTTTTCCCCACTGGTAAACACAAATGATCTGATATCATGGCATACAGTTCTTAGTAACTGCAAGAGACACACATTTTGAAATACAGCGTGCCCCATATAATGGACTGGGCTCTGGGTCTCCTTGTTCCCTCCATTTCTTACTTGTGGTAAGTCCCACTCAGCCCTCTTTCCTCCTCCCCCACCCGTGGTCACCTGGCCCACAGTGGCACCGAGTGAAAGTTTCGTCAGTGACTACCGCTACCCTCTCTGTTTCAAAGAAGTCTTCTGCAACATAGAAAATAGCATGGTTATCCTGATATCAGCAGGTTGTGTCGTGTTATGCATTTTATGGAGCCTGTGTCCCTGGTGAATTTTCATAAACTTAATATAAACATAGCATCTGCTACAGCAATCTCTATGGTGATCTTAATTGGTAACATGGAGAGAGGATGTGCTGTTTATGTCCTGTCCCTGAAGCACAAGCACATGGATTATGAAAGCAGGGGAGAGAATCGGGCAAGTTGCAGACTATAGTCTTCTGTACCCGGGCAAGTTTCAAGTGCAGTATGGAAAGCCGACCTGCCAAGACACATGTAAGCATGAAGGAGAAGACTCTAACGTGACCCGCTGAGATCTAGTTCAGGAAAGGTCCATTCGGGGGTGTGGGATACACGGTAGTTCTTAGACCCTCATCTTAGTCCGCTCAGGCCGCCACAGGCTGGGGCTTTTACACAACAGAGATTCACTGACTCAGTCTCAGGGTGGGAAGTCCCGGATCCAGGTGTGGGCAGTGTAGACACCATCTGTCCCCATGTCCTCACGTGGTCATCCCTCTGAGCATGACCGCATCCTCCCCTCCTCTTCTTAACAGGACATCTGTCATACTGGAGTGGGGCCCACGCCAACAGCCTTGTTTTACCTTAGTTACCTCTCCCTTTTTTCCCTCTGAGGCATTTGATTTGCATGTGTGTATTACCTCCCTAGAAAAGGAATCCCGGGGTTTTCCCTCCGGTGTGTTTTTGCCTTGCTCCTTCATGGTCCACGATGCCAGCTAAGGTTGTTGGTGCATTGAAACCAAATTGGAAGGGCGGGAGCAGATCATCCTGCCATTTTTCTAGATCTTTGAGTTGTGCGTCACATCTGGGGCTGGTCACTCCACATGTGTCTAGCCTGCCCATCAGGGTCACAACAGTCTTCCCGTCTCTGTGATCATCAGTCATTTCAAATTCACCAATGTAAACACGCTTCATCATCACAGTTAGAAACCGGAGGATGACTTTGGAGCAGAGCCTAAGAAGAACCTGGTGTTTGCCTCTCTTACTGGCATTGTTGCTGCCCTTGAGAGCATCTGCCAGGACGTTCATGCGTACCATCATGGAGGCATGGAAGAATGTCGGAAAGAGCTTAATCATCTCTTTAAAGACCCCAACTCTAAACACAATCACCTTCTGAGATCCTGGGGCTTCGGACTTCTAAATATGAATTTTTGGAGGGACACAATTTAGTCCATAACACTTTCCAAGATTTTTTTTAATCTTTAGAGTTATTTAGAGTTTCTCTTTATATACATATTTTTTTCTTATGATCGTCTTCTGGCGTCCCTTCTAAGGCCCCCATCTCAGTCCTGGAGGGACCCTGTGTATCTCCACATCCTGTGTCATTTCCGTAATCACCAACCACCCAACTCTTAGCCCACTGACTGTGTCTTGCTTTCATTTTTATCTTTACATCCCCAAATTTTTACCTTTACTGATTAGAGTTTTTAAAACTTGGTAGTACTTTATTTGCTAACAGTAAGTTTCCATGAGTTTAAAAAACACTCAGGGTGTGTGTTAGAGAATTATAAACAAGGACAGCCATAAAGCATACCATTTATTGGCAGCGAAAAATCTGTGGCCAAATACCTTTCATGTATTGTTACTATTTTTAATTTCAAACTTGCAAAGTAGATACATAGTTCTGCCCTGTTCTGTGAATAAGGGATCTGGATCTCAGAAAGGTGAGGTTTCTTGTCCAAGGTCATCATGGTAGAACTTAACCATGAATGACCGAAGCTAAAAATCATGCATCCCCCATTGAGGCTGCATTAAAGGTTGACTCGTATATCAGAAGCTCTGTTGTTAAAGATTCATCCATTCATTGACTTACACTTCCATTTAATAAACATCTATTTAGTTGCTGCTGTGTGCTAGGCATCTACTCTAGCACACACTGAAAATGAAGATCATATGCACACACATACGCACACATGCACAAACATGCACACGTACACATGTGCCCACAGAGTCTACCATTACTGGTACTTGAAGCTGACCCTGCAATCCTCTAAAATAACATGGAATTTAGTGCAGCTGCTGGAACTCAGGTCAGAAGAACTGAAATGAATATTTACATTTTGGACAAGTGATCATTGAGAGAACCTCTACAAAGAACTTGTCATTTAGGTTAAAAAAAGAGGTTAGCATTACTGTGGTGTAATCCCACCTTAGATACATGTGGCAAACGGCTACAAAACTTTGAAGGGATTGGCAGGTAAAGTTCTGGGCTGTGGACTTAGAGTATTGAGCACCATCACACATCTGTTCTCTGATCTTCAAAAGGGTGCAACATCTGTGAGCCCCATCTTCTCGTGTATCAATTTCATGATCATTATGATTCTGTCAAGCTCCAAAGAATACGGCTGCAGATGAGGTGAGTTGGGAGATGCTGCATTTACAGAGTCTAAAAGTTTTGTCTACTTCCCCCACCAGGGAAAGCCAACCGAAGGAGTTTTCCCATGCATTTGGGGAGGTCAGAGAGGGAAATGGAAGTTGAGAAGCCAAGGGAGGTGCATAGGAGTCACTTGGGAGACGAGACAGCGGGTGGGACAGAGAAATGGCGTGGGACCACCCAGTGGGCCCAAGGGTCACCGGAAGCAAATGGTCGCAAATGTATAATGGGGCCGCCAAGCATGGCTGTGAATTCCTCTCTCTCCTCATTCAGCTGTGATTACAGAGGAGTTGAAAGAGCAGGAAAATGCCTTGTATGTCCTGTGAATGTCCTAGGTTGAAAGACACGGAGTTGCTGCTGTTCATGTGGCCCCCAAAGTGGTGATTGCACAGGCATCAGCTGAATACATTCACACGCATTAGGAACATTTATATTTAATCTTTCTTGGATCCTCATGCGATGGGATTGAGGATTGCAGGGAGCCTCATCCGTCAAATTATTTCGATAACAATTGACAGTTGGCTGTGACGGCCAGCTCGGTAGCTTGGAATTCATTCCTTTTTATTCCTTTTTAAAAACTCACCTCCTCTTCTTCCATTCAGCTCTTAATTATTGGTGTTTTCCAAATATCATCATTGGCTCTTTTCATACACATTTAAAAAAATTAGAGGCTTTAATTTTTAGAGTTTTAGGTGTACTGAAATATTCAAAAGAACAATATTCAATATTATTGAAAGACTGGGTGTAGAGTGTTCCCTTATTTCCCTCCCTCTCCCCCCGTACAGTGTCCCCTAATATGAACATCTTGCATTACTTGGTATATTTGTTATGACTGATGAGTCAATATTGATACATTACTATTAACTGAAGTCCATAGTTTACCTTAGGGCTCATCCTTTGTATCACATATCCTATGGGTTTGGACAAATGTATTTGCCATTTCAGCAACTTCCAGAATAGTTACACTGCCCCAAATCCCTGTGTTCCACCCACTCACCCACTCACCTCTTCTTCCCACTCACTGGCCACCTCTAAACCCTCTAAGGACTCTACAGTTTTGATTTTTCAGAATGCCATACAGTTGGAATCACACAGTATGTATTCTTTTTGGCTTTGCTTCTTACACTTAGCAGTGGCCATGAAGGTTTCTCCATGTCTTTTCATTTGATAGACCTCATTTCTAGCTCTGGATAATATTCCATTGTCCGGATGGACCACTGTGTGTTTACCCATCCCCCTATTAAAGGACATTCTTGGTTTCTTCCAAGTTTTGGCAACTGTGCATAGAGCTGCTATAAACATTAACGTGCAGATTTTTGTTGGGACGTAAGTTTTCAACTCATTTGGGTAAATCCTGAAGAACCCGATGGCTGAAAACACAGTAGGAGTGTTTTAGTTTTGTGAGAAACCGCCAAACTGTCTTCCAAAGTGTCCGCACCATTTTGCATTCCCATCAGCAGTGAGTGAGCACTCCTGGAGCTCCACACCTTGCCAGCGTGTGGCATTGTCCGTGTTTGTGATTTTAACCATTCTAATAGCTGTGTAGTGGTACCTCATTGTTATTTTACTTGTACACCAGAGTTTTACTCCAAAAAATGTTATCGGGTTGCACAGCTTATATGCACTGAAGATTTCTGAAATCTGATTCAGCCCATCAGTTCTTTCTAACTAACTACGTTAAAGACACCTCCATCCCTCGGGGACTTCAAGTTAAGCATTTTCTAAAGTTAGCTCATTTACTGTGTGGTTCTGATCCTGATGATTGCTGATTTTCTCAGGGCGTGGCTATTTAGAGTCCTGGTCAACAGCACACCCTCTCCCAGGACGCTCTCTCTCTGCCCCCAATGTCGGACCACCAGGGAGTTATAGCCATCGGTGGCGTGGAAATCAGACAGAACTGAGCTCGGTTATGGCTCAGTATTTTCTAGCTATTTGTTTGACCTTAGTCAAGATACTTGAGCTCTTACTTTCCTTGGGTGTGAAATGGGTCTAGTAATTAAAAGCTACTTAAGAGAAGTTAAGATAATGAAGATAGACCTTGAGCACAGAACGGTTGCACATGAAATACATATTAGCTCTTGCTGGTATTAAATGCTTGATCATTTATTCTGAGCTGAACACATGTATTTTCCCCGCTCCCCACCCTCTGCCCCGCCATGATTTCTGTCCTCATTGCTGCAGTCATCTTCCACTTGGACTGTCTTGCTGTCCTTTTCTCTGATTGACTGCCTCCAGTGTCTTTCTTTGGTCATCTCAGACTTTTTTAAAGAACCGCCCCCCTCTAACACAAGACCGATGATATAATTTCGTGCTTAAATATCTTCCCTGGCAACCAAAATCAAAATCAAGTCCTCGCTTGTTTATAATGCTTACAAAGACCTGTGCATAAACATGGCCCTAGAAGTCTCTGTGAGCTTTATATCCATCCAGAGGCAGCAAAGTGCTTTGGCTCGGGTCTCTGTGCAAGTCACAGCATCCACCGCCCCGCGTGTCCGTCATCTGGTGAAGCTGAGATGGCAGCTGCTGTTTCTGTTTGTTTTGTGCCCACCTATCCTCTCAGCAAACATCCTCTTGACTCACATTCTGGAGTCAAGATCTCCAGAACCTACTCATCTTGTAACTGAAAGTTTGCAGCCTTTGACCACCATTCCCCTCATTCCCCACCCCCACCCCCCGCCCCTCGACGGACTCTCTTCACCGTGCTCCTGTGACTCTCTGACATTGGTCGTGGTGACTATTTCATAATGTATATCAACACATCAAGTTGTGCACCTTATACATGCAATTTTTATTTGCCAGGTGGAAAAAATACAAAAAAATACAAAAAAAGCTGGAAAAAATACAAACTCTTCTTTACGACTCCCCGGTTCCTTCCTCCCGCCAGCTTGCCTGTTCACCCACTGTGCTTCTTCGGATTGTGTTCTAAGTTCTGTCTGCTTTTCACCCTCATTCCCCTCAAGACGGGGGCCCCCGAGCACCTGCTAAAGTGACAGAATGTACCTTGTTTTCCAAATCAAAATGATGGCTTGATCGACATTGCAAATAACTGTGTGAAACACTGGTGCCGTTAATGAAATAAGTCAGGCAGAGCAAGGCAAATAATACATGATTTCACTCATGTGTGGGATTTAAGAAAACAGATGAACACATGGGAAGGAAAAGAAAAGAGAGTGAAGCAAACCATGAGGGTCTTAATGATAGAAAACAAGCTGAGGGTTGATGGCGGAGGGGGGATGGGCCAGATGGGCGATGGGCATTGAGGAGGGCACTGGTGGGAATGGGCACTGGGTGTCGTATGTAAGAGATGAATCCCTGGGTTCTACTCCGGAAGCCAAGACTACATGGCAGGTTAACTAACTAGAATTTAAGTGAAAACTTGAAAACAACCAATGTTTCACACGTCAGTGTAGAGGTGGTTTAGAGTAGAGCGTGAGGCCGCTTACAAGACTGTGACTACGAAGTATATACGACGAGATGCACATCGCCGTCACCATTAAAACAGAAAGGGGCCGAGAAACCACAGTGAACCCCCGAGTGCGTCGTTGCGGAGGGGTGTACACCCGATTTGTCTGTTTAATCTTAAGTGTTCATGCTTCTGGATTTCCTGCACAGTTTCTATACGACCCCCGGTTAGTTCCTGGTGACTCTGACAACCGTAATTAATCTTCCCCAGGGAGATCCTCAGCGGGCTGATCTATTGACCTGACTGTCCTGTGTTATCTGTCCTCGTCTTCCGTACATTCGCCGAAGTGCGCCAAATCTGAAGTGTCTGGGCCTCCTCTCCGCCTGTCCCTCCTGCTGCTGACCGGATGGGCCCAAGGCTTTCTAGGGCCTCATCCCCTTCTGCTGCCTGCGAGCGGCCGGCCTGACCCTCCAGTCTTCCTTCCCTCCTCCTTTGAAGGATGCGTGGCTTACTCAGGGTTTACTCAGCCCTGATCATCGAGGGCACAAGCGTGTCTTAAAGAATGATAGTTTAGCAGCTGACTGATCTAGTTCTGTTACTGGGTGATTAGAGTGAATTAGATTTATTTTTTTCTAAAAAAAAAGCGTTTTATGTGGTTTGCTTCTCAACTGAAGAGAGGGCTCAGGGAAATGACTCTGTGGTTCTTTCTGATTTTCTTCTTATTTTATGAAGTCAAATTTAATATTTAAAGAAGTCTGCACTGAAATATTCATGTAAAGGAACACAGATTTCCATATAAAGCAGAAAAATCCAATTCATTCTCAAAATTTTTTTTGTAGTGCTGCACTTTCTGAGTCAATGTTTGCCAAGAAGCCTTCTTCTTTTTCTTTTTTGTTTTTCGTGAAGCTCATTTATTTCAAGAGCAGCTTCTGTTTGAATCAACCATTACTCTTACTATGCTCACTGAATTTTGTTAGATGTTAGGGTGGTGACCTGGTAATTGATACTTCATTTATTGTCGAGTTTAGCCCTGGCGTTGACACAATAAATAACAATAGAGATGCGATGCAAAAGCCCAAGATAGAGACGCTGGCTGTGGACTGTGGAGTCCAAGTATATTATTAACTTCCTATTTACAGCTGAAAGATCCACCAACGCGTTGTTTCCCTGGAAGAATCTAAATATTAGTGACACGGGCCAAGCAGATCTTGGAACAAGCCATTGTGAATCTTGCTTCTGTATCTAGCAGTGACATTCCGTGCTCCTTGGTGTAGTCCTGTCACAGAACGTCACGTCAGAGAGGGTGGGAGCATCCAAGATGGCTCTTCCTTAACACAATGCCAAGGACACCAGTGTTATTTCCCATCAAATTGATGAAACAAAGAATTTTGAAGGAGAATTTGGCAATAACGCATGATTAGTTACGTAGAGGAAGACCTTGAAATGCGATCTTCCTGAACTTATTACATTAAATATTTCTTTGGGCATCCACATTCAAAACTGATTGTTAAAGCAGATTGTAGGAGGAATGGGCTATGAAATAATGTCTTCAAGGGATGTGACTTGGGGGACACCTGTAACTGTCTGTCCCCCAAAACAACTAGACCACGTCCCTTAACGCGGGCGTTGGACTTCTAGCTCTCTGTTTGCCCAGTGTCTACTATTCTGCTCTCCCACGTACTCTTGACGTTTGTGTCTTCGACTTCACGCCCAATACCTGTGTTAAATAATCGGTTTCTCAAAAGTCTAATATGGTTCTCTCTTTCTTCCCTTCAGTCAGGATGTTTTTGCTTCTTCCTTTTCTTTAAGCCCTTGGTTTATTATTAAATCTTTCAAAATGACATTCCATGCCGTGATGTCTAGCCCCTAATAATTCAGCTTGACATCACAGACATGGGCGCTAAGCCTCTGGCAGTCTTGGTAATCGTGCGTTGCTCGTGCGTTATCTTGTGTTTAATCTCAATAGTAATGTGACGGGTCCTGCAAAGTAAATCACTTCATGCTCTGACTTAATTTCAAATGCTTTTTTGGTTGGAGTGGAAAAAACTATACTTCTGATATATATGTCCAGTTTCTACCCCAGGCGAATCTTTCAATCTTTCAATCTATTGGCTCCCAGTGACCAATGATGCCTTCAGTCTTAGAAGGGATATGATAAGATAGCACAATTCGATCTCCTTTAAAAATGTATCCCATGTATCGTATACAAATATCAGATACACTTCCAAAATCCTTACAAACACTCAATGCCATTTTTAGAAAGGAAAATAAGGATATAATTTTGTAAAATATTATCATACCGTCAGTAGCTTCTCTCAAGCTGCAGATATTTAAAAGACCTCATTTAGCATGTAATTATTATGCATTTTTCATCTGAGAGGAAATATGTTTTAATGGCAAACAACTTTCACCGAGCAATAAATAGAACAAAAATAGATGATTATACCACCAAGGCTATTATGGAAATCAGTTCAGACATCTAGTTTGGGAAAAGACATTGATGTTAGAACTCAAAAATGTGAGTAGAAATATTAAAAAAACCCATAACTTGCCAATATCTGTAACCTAAACATATCACTGAATGTGAGATGTTATGTGTCCGTATCTTAAAAAGGACTTTGAATCACGATCTGGTGTTTTCTGGTCAAGGGCCAATATTTCATGACCCCAGCCAGCACCCTATGTGTCACCAAAGTATCACCACCTTCTCTTAGTGTATTTATGACACACTGCTGAAACCAACTCCTTCTTGGGACCACTGGAACTTGCTACAACATCTTCTCTCTTAAACTTAGTGTATTAGCTCTGGCTGCCGTGATAACATGCCATTTTCTGGTGGGTGTAAACAACAGGAATTTAGATCTCATAATTCTGGAGGCTGAAAGTCCAAGATCAAGGTGCCAGAAGGGTACATGTCTGGTGAGGACTCTCTTTCTTGTTTGCAAAAGGCAGTTTTCTTGCTGTGTCTCATGTGGCAGAAAGAGAGACAGAAAGAGTGAGGGGGATGGGCTCTGGTCTCTTCCTTTTCTTATAAGGACACCAGTGCCATCATGGAGCCCACTCTCGTCAACTCATCTAAACCTAATCACCTCCCAAAGGCCCCATCTCCCAACACCATCCCACTAGAGGTTAGGGCTTTTCTCTATGAGTTTTGAGGGATGCAGACATTCGTAGAACATAGCGCTTCTCTCCTTATGTACCTTGTGTCAAAGTCCCTTGCCTGACTTCCTTTGTAGCTCAGCATTATGAGATGCTGTTCATCTCTCACACAACTGTATCCACAGCTTCTGTTTCTTGCCATTGTTGTATTGCTATTCACTTCAATAGAGCATATCTCTTTCCACAATATGTATGATTTTTGCTAAAGAAATACTAACGCACAAATGCATTGAAAGGAATTCAGATAGCACCAATAAATACATCTCCAGGTATCAGATATCATCAGCCGCGATCTTTCTACATAGCCTGACTCTCTAAGGATAGTTGATAATATTCCTTTCAATCACTGAGTTAAGTATTCCAATCAAATTTGTAATTCTTAAGAACGTGTCTGATACAGAAAGTTAGGAAAAATATTTCCCGAGCTGCTGATGATTTGGGAAGTTAATATTGTGTGCATTAGTACCGAAGAATTTCTTTTTTTCTCATTTTTCTCATTGTTACAGTTAACCATCAAATTAGTAAAATTTTCCTTAATCATGTGTCATAATGAGTTTCTACATAACTTTCTTCCAGCTTTATTGAGATATAATTGACAAATAAAAACCATAAATATTTAAGGTGTACAGCATGATGATTTGGTATACATAAACACGGTGAAATAATTATAGGAATCAGGCTGATTAACATACCCATCACTTCACATAGTTTGCGTCTTTGTTTCTTTCTTTTTTTTTTTTTTTAGGGAAAATGTTTATTGGATCTTATCTAAGATTTGTGGCTGATTGCATCAGAAGGGCTGCTTGCCATATTACCAAAAATAGAAGTCCTGATCATTTTCAGAGCAAAAGGAGGGTTCCCCCCACCCCCAGTCCACGCCTGCTACATTTCATAGGATGTAGTAAACAAATGCAAAGTCTGATCTCTAAATCAAGAATTCCTTCATAAGCAGAATTCAAATCTGCCTTCCACCTTGCATTCACATTTTGTGAATCCTGTAGGACTTAGGCATGGATAGAAATCACACACACACTCACACACACACGCACACACACGGAAACGTCAATATGCCCTCCAAGGTTCAGGGTCTCAGACAACCACTGTCCTCATACAGTGGGGATATTTGCACAAGTTATGTGATGCAGTAAAGCAGACAATGGAATGTTTCGTGAGAAGCTGCTTCCCTCCATGGAGTCAATATCAATACAAAGTTTTTGTCATTTAATACATGATATGTGATGCATACGTCTGATAATAATGGCATGGTCTGAATGTTCACTTATACCGGAATCTTCTGTAGTATATTCAAGATGGCAGATGTAATGTTAGTGAACAGCCCTCTTTCATGTTTTATTATGGGCGCTTATATCATATGACGTGTCATGCAGGAAAGTAACAACTTGAAGGCTTTTTTTTTAATGTTTAGTTTTGAGAGAGAGACAGAGACAGAGCATGAGCAGGGGAGAGGCAGAGAGAGAGGGAGACACAGAATCCGAAGCAGGCTCCAGGCTCTGAGCTGTCAGCACAGAGCCCGACACGGGGCTCGAACTCACAAACCGTGAGATCATGACCTGAGCCGAAATCTGACGTTCAGCCGACTGAGCCACCGGTGCCTTGATTAGCCCGTGTTATAAGGGAGATTCCGCTTGGCAGGTGGCAACGCCGTGGCTCTCAATGTCCCTCCGCCCCCCCCCCCCCAGCAATATAAGGAAATTGATGGCTCCCTCAGGGAGGCCACCCACCTCTAGTGGTATCTGGTGTGGTGACAGAAGTGTCCGGGAGGGGTCAGAAGCCAGCAAGGGGCCCAGTGCGGAGGGCGGCCAACTGGTGTGGAGCTGGGGAGAGGAAGCAGGACAAAGCGGGGGACACAGGTGGGGAGGGGCCGCTTCCCCAGCGGTGGGCGCCTGGCCAAGGAGGGGACAGTGCACAGGCTCCGGGCCCTTTGCAGCTGTGGGACTGGAAGTTTATAGCCTCAGTGGACCTGTCCCCCAAAATGGGACACCTTGCAGTGCTGTTTGAAGCTTAAATAAGATGAAGTCACCAAACCACCTGAATCGGACCAGTCCCCTTGGAGCCCGGGGCCGGATGAATGAGCTCTTATGACCAAGGAAAGGGATTTCCTTGCCCTGGGCTCCGATGGCCGTCTGTCCCTGTATGGTTCATGCACCAAGGGTCTTTAACTCCTTGTACTGTGAAGACAACGAAAGGATTCCTAGATGCAATTTAAGTTCATGCAACATAGAAGCCTTGCTGTGGAGACAGACTGAGCCCCCGCTGGCCCGGCCACCCTCCCAGAGGGACTGGGGACATCCCTCTGGCCTCCAGCGGTGTTTCCACAGCCTGGGCTGTGTCAGTCTAGATTTTGTTTCGTCTGTGTGACTGCACTGTTGTCTCAAAAGGTCACATTGTTTCTGCCTCAGGTTTCGCTTTTGTTCAAAGTTTATTTATTTTGAGAGAGACAGAGAGAGCGCAAGTGGGGAGGGGCAGAGAGAGAGAATCCGAAGCAGGCTCCACACCATCGGCGCAAAACCCGATGCGGGGCTTGAACTCACGAAACGCAGGATCATGGCCTGAGCCAAAACCTAGAGATGCTTAACCCACTGAGCCACGCGGGCGCCCCTCAAGTTTTGTGGACACAGACTTCCTCCTGGCTCCGTGCTAAGGCATTTTCTGCGTGTGCCCATCTACCCCTCCGAGGCTGGAGCTCTCAGCGGGTGTGAGGGGCTCGTCCCTGGCTTGGCTCCAATGGATGCAGTGTGGTGTCCGGAAGCAGACCCGGGGACCCGCTTGGCACCCGGCCCTGTGGTCTCGGCAGGTGATGTGGCCTGTCCAGACCTCAGTGCACCATCTGCAAAAAAACCAAGGTCTATGTGGTGGTTCAGAGAAATCAGTGAAAAAACAAGGGAAAATGCAGGGCATGTGACACCGGAGGCTCTGGGAAGTGGGTCAGTGTGGCCTGGGCTCGTTTTAGAAATTCCCACAAAAAGTTTTGTGGGAATCGGGTTTGGCAGTAAGAGTAGAGAAAGCGGGACAGCCCGTCTCCCTGTTTTGGAAGCTCGCTGTGTAAGTGAGCACACTGCGGACTTTGAGTTTCCCTATAATAAAAAAAACAGCCAAACGAGAAATCGTTGAGCTTGGCCAATGGGACCCTGCGCTATTTCGGCCTTGAAAAGATTGCTGTCCTTTGTCTTTACTACTCCCCAGTTCCTCGGAAGATGTTTCGGGAATTCTAGGTGGATGTGAAGAGTGTTGGTGAATTAATCAGCCTCTCTGCTGTCAGGAGAGCTTCATGTCTCAATGTTCTAGAAGTTAACCCCGTGCCAACCGAGAGAACCTTAATCCTTTGTTCCTTATGGAAACAGTTGCTTTCCGTATCTCACACACAACACTAGGCAAAAACCACGAAAGCTTTCGCATCTGTGCATTTTGTGCCCTTTTGTGAGGCTGAGCTGGGACCGTGGGTCCAGCCTCCTCCCCTTAGGGGTGTCTGTCCCACCGTGTGTGTCACGCAGCCCTTCCCACCGTGAGACGTCAGGGTTTGATGAAGTCAGGGGTGGACGAGGCCTAAGGACTGCTCTGAGAAGGCGTTGCGGATTTCTGGCCATTCTGTGGTCCTTATCACTGACGATAACTCCTTTTAAATCCCCGACCGGTGGACCGTTATCCACAAGGCAATGAAATGGTGTTGCCTGGGTAACATACAGACAACAGAGTAGCCGTAAGCTTGCTTGGAGAAGGATAACGGCTGGTCTGCTAAAACGGTGAAGTATCTATCCTCAAACCGGAAGATCCATAGGAGGAATAAATCTAACTTACCTGTCGAGAAAACAAAGTATTTTTGCAGGGTCTACTTTATAATGCATTCTCTTATGATGCATTCTCCACCGCTTTCCTTGCAAATCCTTGCGGAAGTCAGTAGTGTTACATTCACAACTTGTATGGGAAAATTACAGCCCTGACAAGCCCCAAGCTTCGAGATGCACTCAGAACCCGGCTTTCCCGTGCGTTCCTGTGTTGTCCAGTCTCCTTCTGTCTGGGGGTCAGGGAGCTGACAGGGTCATCCTTGGACAGCCGCAAAGTCATTGCCGTGACATTGTAGCTTCTGGACACACACGTATAGTTTAGTGTATTTTCAGACGTGATGCAGCGGATGTACATTCCATTGTTAAAATATAAAAGTATATATATATATATATATATATATATATATATATATATATCCTGCTGTGTGCAAGACATGACCAATCTCTCAATTAATGTCAGTGGTGAAAAGGATCACGCTTGAAAGCATTAACATCTATCTATCTGTCTATCTATCGATCTATCTAGATAAGTTTGCATTGCCCTGTGTTTGAAGTTAGTATTAAGACAGTATTGGGGCACCTGGGTGGCTCAGTCGGTTGAGCATCCGACTTTGGCTCAGGTCACGATCTCGCGGTCCGTGAGTTCGAGCCCGGCATCGGGCTCTGTGCTGATGGCTCAGAGCCTGGAGCCTGCTTCCGATTCTGTGTCTCCCTCTCTCTCTGCCCCTTTCCTGCTCATGCTGTCTCTCTCTGTCTCAAAAATAAATAAAAACATTAAGGAAAAAAAAATAAAAAAAAAAAAGAGACAGTATTGAGGGGCAGGCGCTGGCTGGCTCAGTCTGTTAAGCGTCCGGCTCTTGGTTTCGGCTCAGGTCATGACCTTGAGGTTTGTGAGTTTGAGCCCTAAGGGGGGGACTCTGTGCTGACAGTGTGGAGCCTGCTTGGGATTCTCTCTGTCTCTCCATCTCTGTCTGCCCCTCCCCGCGCTGTCTGTCTGTCTCTCTCTTAAAAGACAGTACTGAGACACAAAACGGCTCTCCCTGTAGGGGCGCACAGTGGTGCTCACATCTGTGGGTGAGGCGGCCTCGCCCAACCCGTGGTGCTGTGATTACTCACGGCACCGGGGCCCCCACAGGGAACCGACAGCGGTGACCATGGCCACTTGTGTCAGACTCTCAGGAGGCAGGACCGCAGGCTCACGTAGATGGGCTTTCTTCTTGGCGAAGCCCTACCGATGGAGGGGTGAGTCAGCACCAGCTGAGTGAAGTGTGTCAGCTGGAGGGGGAGGAGAAACAGGTGCCACGACGAGGTGCCATGAGAACCACAGAGGACGTTTGGAGGGTCCTGATGTGGGGGACGCGGCTGGAGCTGTGGCCGTCTGGGTTCCGGGAACAATGTAATCACCCAGATGTCTTGTCCTGTTCCGAATATGGGGCCTGACCCTTGGGGTTTGGGTTCTGTAGATCCTGAATACACTCCGGCTCTCAAAGACCCACCATCAGGTCTCATCAACGCCACACTCCTGTTTTTGGAGATAGAGTCTGAAACCGTGGCTGGTGTCTCTTTCCTTTTTTTTCTACCTGAAGGAAAGGCCCACTTCTAGGTATCTACGTACCCACATACAATTTTCTTTCTGTTTAAAATGAAACTAGTAACTAACAACTGAGCCACGCCAGGAATGGTCCAGAACACTTCAAATATGGCTGCGTGGGGGGGCGGTCAGCTCTCCACCGCCCTGGCACCACGAACATGGCCACGTGCTGTTGGCAACTCTGTGGGTTTATTATCCTCGCGTGTCTACAAACCCTCCTAAGATCCACGGAAACGAAAAGGGGGTTGCTTTTATTAATCCAAGCCTCATTTTACCATGAGGCCTGAGTAAGCCGATTATTTCAGTGACGGCGAATCGTCCGTCGGGAGTTCCGGTGGGGGGGGCTCAGCCCAGATACATAGGCTGGTTGCGTCCAGTCTTCAAGCTGCCAGAAGGAAGACTGCTTATCCTCCTTAATTTGCAAAAAGTAAACCAAATGTTAATTTTCTTGCCGTATTATACACGTGTCACAGTTTGTTTTCTTTTCTGGTAGAGATTAAATGACACGGGGGTCCCACTAAGGGGAAAGTACAAACATTACTTCTGATGTTTCGTGTGCGTGCACACACCCACCACGCAAGGTACATGCATTGCCTTTCAGATTCCGTTTTCCTCCCAGTGGCCCTCCCCTTCCCTTCAATGGCTCCCATTTTCAGAATCAGTTTCTACACTTTCTTCTCTGCTTCAAGCTGGGTTTCGATTTCTTCAGTCTTTAGATCCTGGCATCTGACTCTGGTATGAGTGGCTGCATTAAACAGAACACGCATCTGAATAAGAAGTGTAGAATTACAAAACACTCCTTGTAGCCCTGGAACTTAAAAAAACCCATGTAAACAAAACCACAGAGTGAAAGTGACCACAGGTCTGCTTGCTTTTTGGTGTAGAGTTTTCAGTGCTGTTTTCAGTATGGCTCAGGCTGTACCACTGGGTAATGTGGAGAAATGAGGCATGTGTTAACATGATCTCCCCATCAATATGAGGACATCCGTTTCTGGAGGAAAAATAAATTTAATAAATCTAATAATTAACAGCGATTTCGTGGGTGAGTGCCTTCTAGGTCATGAAAAGAGTTCTGAGCACGTGTATCTGTGTGTGAGTGACACAGCCTTAAAGTTAGCCAACAAGTATGGAAATAAATTAATGCTTTTCTTTGTGTTAATTTCTTGTCCACATTTTTTTTTTAATGTTTGTTTTTGAGAGAGAGACAGAGCATGAGCATGAGCAGGGGAGGGGCAGAGAGAGGGAGACACAGAATCCGAAGCAGGCTCCAGACTCTGAGCTGTCAGCCCAGAGCCCGACACGGGGCTCGAACTCCTGAACCGTGAGATCACGGCCTGAGCCGAAGTCGGACACTTAACCGACTGAGCCCCCCAGGCGCCCTTACTTGTGTTAATTTCAAAATGAAAAAGAGATCCATAATTTTTAAAAAGTCAAAAGGAAGAAGATATCCAACTGTGGCTTTCGTTTTTTCTCTCTGCTTTGTGGATGTGTATTTTATGTACGAACATGACACCTATCCAACATATAGATTTTGGTGAGCGGTGTGGGGACAAACGCACATACCGTGGGACCGTCACCACATCGAGGTAATAGACATACATATGGTCGCCTCCACAAAATTGCTTGTTCCCCCTCCCTTTTTCTTTCCTTGTGCTAAGAGTACTGAACTGGAGAGCTACCTTCTTCACGGGTTCTGAAGTGTGGACAAGGCTGTCATGAACGGAGGCGATATGTGCCTCCACAGGTCTCTGGAACTTACCCTTCTTGCAGAACGGTAACTTTAGACCCACTGAACAACAACTTGAGTGAGAAAGAGAGGGGGGTTTTTGAGGGATTAAGAGGCTTTTTTGTCATTAAGGGCCAGACAGGGTTGTGTTTTGATTCAAGTGCCAAATTCATTTTTTCACAAAAGAATCTAACTGTGATGGTTGACTACTGTTGTAGCGAGTTTCGGCCGCTGTGACAGAGCACCGTAGGCTGTGGTCTGTGCACCATAGACCGTGGGTGGTTTATAACAGCAGACATGTGTTTCTCGAAGGTCTGGATGCTGGGAGGCGGAGATCAAGGTGCCAACAGATTTAGTGTCTGGTGAGGGGACCTCGTCTTCTCGCCGTGTCCCCACGTGGGGGAGGGGCTGGGGGCTCCCTGGGGGCTCTGCTATTCGGGCACGAATCCCATGGTGGGGATCTACCCACACCACTTCTTCACTTCCCAAAGCCCCACCTTCCTGTACCGTCACCCTGGGGTCGGGTTTAACATGTGAATTTGGCGAGACACAAACATGGAATCTACAGCAACCGCCTTCAGTTAGTAAAATTCCTATCCTCTGAGAACCAAACTATGACATCATCATACATTTGTGATGAAACTATAAGGCATAAATGGCAAACAAATGCCTCATTTCCTACAATTAACTTAGAAATGAAGTCTAATTTTCCCATCAGCAGGCTTCCAAATATTTACTTTGATTGTAGTTTGAAAATGTGATAGATAGAGTACCTCCGTTTTCTTCCATCAATATGAGTTTGTATGTGTAAATAATCCAGATGTAGGAAATAAAGACAATTTATGTAACTTCTTAATGAATTCCTATAAGCCTTTAATTAAGCACATAAATCATCCTGAAGCATTTGAATCTAATTGCTTCTTGAACCTGTTGCTGCTTCTGAGCTACATTATTATTGATCTGAAAATTAAAGAGGGTTCCCGTGACGTTCATGCCTCTAATTGATACCATTTGTTTCCTTTCTTCAAATCCCTGGGTGCGGACGAGGTACACGCACTGTCACACGATAACCAGCCTGTTACCCGAAGCGGGGTGAGCTCCGCGTGACAGAACGGTGTTCAGGGCTGTTGACCGCGACCGTTGATGAGACCTCCTTTCACAGCATCATCTTTCAGAGCTTTGTGGCTGACATGACAAAAACAGTCAGTCCCTGTCCTCAAGAAGCTCACGGTTTAGTTGGAGAACCGAGCTAAATACGATCTCAAGAAAGAAGACACGCGTTTTGAAAGTTAAAGGGTAGAAATAATGTCTAAAATCCCACACAGCGCAGGGGGAAGGAACTTTTGGACCCCGAAAGCCGGGACTGACTTCTTGGAATGCGTGCGACTTAAAGCACTGGAGTAGACTGGATGTTAATAGGAACAAGGAAGGAATGTGCTTTCTATTGGGTTTTCCAGGTTGGGCAGAGAACGTGGGCATGAGAAGGATGGTCTGTCAACACTGCGGAACCTAATGAGCTGTCTTTTATTTATTTATCTATCTATCTATTTATTTATTTATTAAAAACATTTTTTTGAGAGAGAGAGAAGGAGAGGCGGGGGGTGGGGGGCGGACAGAGCATCGGAAGCGGGCTCTGTGCTGATAGCAGATCTCATGAGCCATGAGATCGTGACCTGAGCTGAAGGCGATGCTCAACCGAAGGAGCCCCACCAGACGCCCAGAAGCTGAGGAGGCCTCTTACCACGTACGCTCAACCCGCACGGGGATAGTGATGTTAGGGAGTAAATGGTTTTATCTAAATTAGCGGTTCTCGATGCAGGCGGAGCTGCCCCCTGCAGCTGTGTCCTGTACCCTACCGAAAGGAGGAAGGAGCCGGAAGGCAGACACCTCAAGGCGCAGGGCGAGTCTCCCGGTGACAACAGGGTCCATGTCCCCCGGCTTCTGAATCCCTCTGTGGACGAGAAGCCTTCTTATCACTACCTGAGCCCAGAACTCAGCTCCATGTAATAGGAATAATTTCTCACGGCTTTAACAGACTCCCATGTGATTTGAGGAAACGCTACTCGCTGTTTCATTGGGAACGTTGGCACGCATTGCTATTTTTTTGTAGGATTGTGTTTTAAAAACCTTCTTCCACACTATTTAGAAATAGGGGCGTCTGGTGGCTCAGTCAGTTGAGCGAACGACTCTTGATTTCAGCTCGGGTCATGATCTCGGGGTCGTGGGATCGAGCCCCGTGTCGGGCTCTGTGCTGACAGCGCGGAGCCTGCTTGGGATTCTCTCCCTTCTTCTGCCCCTCCCCTGCTCACGTGCTCTCTCTCTAAAATAAAAAATAAAAATAATCAAAAAAATAAAACCAGAGACAGATAAAACGAACATCACACAAGCAGAGGTATCCATGGGAACTGGGTGTGCCTGTATGTGTCCCTCCGTAGGACAGTTGACCTGTCTTCCACCTGCCAGACCCCCACTTAACTGTTTTGCTCACCTTGCCCTCCCCCTGTTTCTCCACAGCAGGACCCTGGCCCCGGCTCCCCCCACCCCTCGGCCCCGTCCCCCACTGGCCCGGGCTCCACCCCACCCCAGCCACTGGCCCGGGCTCTACCCCTTTCCCCACTGACCCTGGTTCCACGCCCCCCACAACTGGCCTGGGCTCCACCCCTCCCCCCACTGGCCAGGCTCTACCCCCCCCCCCCCCCCAACTGGCCCCGGCTCCACCCTCTCCCCCCACTGGCCCGGGCTCCACCCCCCACCATCAAGTTTCAGACTTCTACTTAGGATGCTCTGTGTCCCCATCACCCCGTACACTTACCCCATTTTATCTTTTTTGCAACCCGACACCTCAGACATCACACTTTACATCGTGCCAGGTTGTGGCATCTCATAGACAAGCTGCAATTCTGGGATGAACTGTGCTCAGCTGAGTACTGCACATTTATGGCAGGGGGATTTATTAACACAAGTTTAATATAGCCTGATGTCATTGATTTTTGACAAAGATTCTGTGTAATGTGGCTTATTAATATATCCATCATGTTTTGAAGACCCCTGAACACCCCAGTTCCACTAAAGCTAAACCTGAAAATTTGAACCAAACATTTGCCAAAGCAAGAAATAATCATACACCCGTGAGTCGATGCCAGAAACCACACAGTCGAAGCACAATTTGTATGGAGTGATGTATTTTTCCATCCTAAACAGTCCCTTTCAAGACCCCGCAATTGCACCTGACTTTGGAGGAACTCGGTGGGGAGGCGGGAGGCTTGTAACGTACGTGCCTTGTCTGGTTTAATAGACTTTGATCATCCGTTTCTCATTTTCCTTCACCTGGTGGCTGGATTTACGAGTAAGCGGTTTTTGTTCTGTTTTGTCTTAGGACTCAGAACAAGCCCTGGTCTTCATCTTTTATTAATAAACGCGACTTTCCTTTGGTTCTTCTCTGCTTTTTGGGCTTTAAAAAATCCTTTCTATCATTTTTGGTGTGTTTGCCAGATATGTTCATTAAAGGATATTTTCTCTTTTGCTCCTAATGTACATGTTGATGAGCTCATTGTATCTTTGGCTTTTAAAAGCAAAGGCAAGAAATTGGATCAATATGTTTAGAATACGGTCCAGGGGCTCCTGGGTGGCTGGCCAGTGGAGCATCTGATCTTCATCTTGGCTCAGGTCGTGATCCCAGGAGTGTGAGTTCGAGCCCCGCGTCGGGGTCTGTGCTAACAGTGCTTGGGATTCTCGCTCTTTCCCTCTGTCTGCCCCTCCCCCGGCTTGTGTGCTCTGTCTCTCTCAAAACAAATGAATAAACTTAAAAAAGTATGTTTGGAATACGTTCTAGGTTACACCGTGTCTCTTTTCACTGAATATAAAATCGCAGCTTGGAGACGTCAATTTAGAAGATAGATTGTAGGTTTTCCCACCAAAAACTTTCTTGTCTCCTTCAGGTTTATTTATTTAATGAGAAAGCTAACATCAACAACTAAAAAAAGATCAAAATTTTTGCACACATCCGCTCAGTGACTCTGACATTTGTTTTCACCTATTATGTACTTAATTCAGCTGCTTTATATTTCAGGGAACACGAACATTTATAATTATTAACCAGTTACAATGGTGCGTTAGAGGTTTGGAAAGGGGGAAAAGTGTGTATGTCCAGGAAAGTTAGTGTCCACCATATGTATGTTGCCCAGGTCTTTTGAGGGTAAAGTAAAAAAAAAAAAAGAAATGATATGTGCATTTTAAAATTTATAAAACTAGACAATAGAAATGACATTCTACCTCTGTATTTGGCATGGTTGTATCTTTCATCAGAGTCTGTCTAGTGTAAGGAAAACACCACACCCACATCTTTGTATTTTCACACACTGTTCTCCAAGTTTTATGGGTGGATGTGGCTCAGTCATTGGATTGTTTATGGATCCTGTGCAGTTACATTACCACTTTCCAGAATTCATAAATGCTTCGTAATTCAGAAGCTTTTACTTTTCGGTTTACCTAAAATGGAGGTCCTAGGAGTGAGTCACTGTTAATTTAAATAAAGGAAAGACAGGTTGTCAATGGCATTTAAAGACTATTTTGCATTTACAAACACTTTGTTTTGTCTCTCAATTTAAATAAGAAAGATGGAGTGGTGCCTGGGTGGCTGGTCACTTGAGAGGCTGACTTTGGCTCAGGTCATGATCCCCAGGTTGAGGAGGTCGATAGGAGTCGGGCTCTGTGCTGACAGCTCGGAGCCTGGAGTCTGCTTTGGATTCTGTGTCCCCCTCTCTCCCTGCCCCTCCCCTGCTCACGCTGTGTCTCTCTCTCTCCCAAAAATAAATAAACATTAAAAAAATGAAATAGGAAACATGGGGACAATTCTTGTGACTGCCACTGAAAACATATTTTGGGACAAGATGTCGGGGTTTTTCAGTGTCAGAACACTTCTTCAGCATATGTGTTACTCTAGCAGATGGAAGGCGACACAGGACCCCACAGCGGAAAGACAGAAATTCCGTATATCCAGCTGAGGGAGAAGGAGGGAACATACCAGAAGCTGCCTCCTGGGCCGTCACGAACCACCCCTCCCCGGGCCTGAGAATATGGCCGGCCCCTGTCAAGGAGACTGGAGGGGCTCAGTCCCCTGGAGGGGCCGGGTTCCCCCCAGCTCTTCTGCCTCTGTTCCTCCTCACTGTTCCACGCGGATTCTGCTTTCAGATGGTGAGTCCGCTATTCAGGGTGGACGTTTCCACCTACCTGTCCTATTTGCATTAAATCCGGTCGTCAGAATACGAGTGGCTGTGGGCTGAACGTCTGCGTCCCCCCCCGCATGCATGTGCTGACGCCCTAACCCCCGAGCGACCGCCGGTGACGCAGGTGCGGCCTTCGGAAGGAACAGGTGTAGAGGGGTCCTGAGCAGGGAGCCCAGAGCTCTCTGGCTCACGCTGCAAACCAGGGAGAGGCTCCCACAGAGACCCCGCCCACCCTGGCCCCCTGACCTTGGACCTCCAGCGTCCCCAGCTGGAGAAGTCAATGCATGCGGGGAGGTCACCATCTCTCGAGGGCCTTCACGGGCGCCGAGGACGCGGTGGGAGCCGCACACGGGACTGCCGAGAGAAGGGGGTACACGTAGCCATCCCTCCGACGGTGCGTGTCACATGGGAGCCCCTGCGGAACAGCTCCCGGGGGCCCCTCCCCAGGCCGGCCTCCCTTCCCCTGTGACACCCCCAGCTGGCAGGCACAGCCACACCACCCCTGGAAGGAGCTCGCTGCCGGTTAGCCTTGCTTCTCCGTGGGCAGGGCAGCAAACTGCGTGGACAAGAGGCCTGCTGCGGCACAGAGCACTTTGCAGGGAGCTGCGGGGCCGGCCCGGAAGCCTGCCCTTTGGGTCACTCTGGGGGGACGGCTCCTCTGCTCCGTCCTGGGTCACTCTGGTGGGGGGGGGGACAGTTCCTCTGCTCCATCCCAGGTCACTCTGGGGGGACAGTTCCTCTGCTCCATCCCGGGTAACTGTGGGGGGACAGTTCCTCTGCTCCGTCCTGGGTAACTCTGGGGGGACAGTTCCTCTGCTCCATCCTGGGTCACTCTGGGTG
>NC_064811.1:198438793-198459088 GCF_023721935.1 Panthera uncia | reverse complement strand
CTGGGGGGACAGTTCCTCTGCTCCATCCTGGGTCACTCTGGGTGGGGAGACAGTTCCTTTGCTCTGTCTCACAGTTGTCAGAACCACTGTGGAGGATACCAGGAGTCCTGCGCCAGGAGGGACAGAACCCAAGCCCCCTGGCTGTCACCATCCCGCTGAAGTCCTTTAGGGTGCAGACCTCCCCCGCAAAGGAATGGGGCAGACTCCCCCGACCCCTGGGCAGGGCATGTGGCCTCCAAAAGTATGTTCCTCTGTGGAACGTGATGAAATCAATCGTGCCACATTCAGCAGATAACCATAGATATTTTAAATACGGAGTCGAATTTCCCTTTAACCTCGGATGTGATAAATACTCCTTGGCCAAGAATGACCCCGAATTTCTCACGTCCTGCTGTCCTGATCTGAACTTTTTCTGTGTGTTCTGTCTTTTCCTGAAGAGCTTTCCAAGGGCTTTACAGGTGCTTGTCCTTACGTATTATCTTTTATTTTTAGTAAGGCTACTCTGCTTATAAATCCTAAGAGGTTTGCTTTTTCTGTAGGATATTGGCAGAACTCCGCCAGCCTTCTCCTACCCTCCAAAAAACAACCCCCATCTGTGCTGAAACATGGTAGGGAACTGGAGTCAGCAGGAAGGGAACATTCTCCCGTCTGTTTTCTCGCAGGGCCCCTGAACATGCCGTGTGCTCAGGGGGCAACGTGTGAGTTTTCTTTCTTCACGTTTGTCTGACAGGAGAACTTGCCCGTGAGGAATCGTAGGAGACCAGCGTTCCGGGGAGCACACAGCGGTCCCGCCTCACCCCCTCTCTGATTCTGCAGCCCCCCGGGACCCCTTGTGTCTGTCTGAGCCCCCTCTCGGCTCCCCCCTCCCTGAGGATGTGAATCCTGCCATTTCCTCCACGAGGTGTCCCTGCCTGGCCCTCACCTGGTGACCGGTGCAGGGGTGAGGGGTGGGGAGGGGCCTGTCCCTGGTCAGGTGGTCTCGTCATCCCTGACACCAGGCCTGAGGCTTCCGGACTGGGAGATGGGCTTCCAGAAGGCCCCAGGCATGTGAGGGGCATGTGCTAAAGACACAGCTCGCTCCTGTCTCTATTTGGGGTCCTGCCTGAGTTCTGGTGTGTCGGTGTGCGCCTCAAAACTACAGCGGACTCGCCCGCTGTGGAGACCAGAGGAGCCCTCGGCTGGGGGCATCCACCTCCCCTGCCCACTGCCTGCTACAAGGAGCTGTCATTTCACAAGTGGGATGGACGTGTTTGGTCTGGATGGCTCTTCACTGGTCTCTGGTGTAATTCGTATCTATCTATCATCTATCTAATCAATCATCTATCATCTATCTATCTAATCAACCTATCATCTATCTAATCTATCTATCTAATCAATCTATCATCTATCTGTCTAATCAGTCTGTCATCTATCTATCTAATCAATCTGTCATCTATCATCTATCTATATATCTATCTATCATCTATTTATCTATCATCTATCTATCATCTATTTATCTGTCATCTATCAATCTATCTAATCAAACTATCATCTATCTGTCATCTATCATCTATCAATCATCTATCTATCTACCTCATCAATCTACCATCTATCTTTCTATCTATCTACCTATCATCTATCTATCTAATCAATCTACCATGTATCTTTCTATCATCTTTCTATCTATCATCTATCAATTAGATACTTAGATGATAGATACCTATAGATCTATCTATATCTATATGTATTTAGGTCTATTTCCTTCCTTCCTTCCTCTCTCCCTCCCTTCTTCCCTTCCCTCCTTCCTTCCCTCTTTTTTTCTTCCCTCCTTCCCTCCCTCTCTCCCTCCCTCTCTACTTCCTTTCTTCCTTCGTCTACATATATACCTAGATTTAGTTCTATCTATGGCTAAATATCTATCTATATCTACATTTATCTGTATTTAGATCTATCACTACCAAGAGCCTCCTTCTTTCTATCAGCTAGATATTAAACTAGATATGGAAGTCTATCTAGAATTGGCTGTCTCGAGACCTATCTATCTCCTTTATATTTCAGAGTTAAAGTGTTTTGTGTCTCCTCTTCCTTTCCATATTTTTCAATTCAGAGTTGTCCTTTTAAGTAGAATAACCCTTTTCAAATGTAATAATTTCTGATATGTATTTTGTTTTATTTTTACATTCTGATGAGACCTACCTACATGCCTTATCATACACAATTAGGTATTTTTTTGTTGTTGTTCGTTTCATTACCTCTATAATTCAGAGAGGTGAGTTAAGTCAAAGGAAGCAATAATTTAGGTGGTAAACACACACACGTATCTCCTTAACATTTTAATCATATAGAACTGTTGTTATGCTAGAGCATTTTGTTTCTAGAAATGTGACCCTGTGACTCCTGCCAACATTGTCGATGCATAATTAAAAAACAATTTGCCATGGTGATGATGGTGCTCTTTATGTCTTTCACACAGGTGTAAAATGCACACTGGATTTAGAAGATTTAGTACAAAATACAACGTAAGACATCTCGATATGTTTTAGACTGGATACACAATGAAATGATTATATTTCGGCCATAGTGACTTTAAGGAAGTATATTATAAAAATTGTCTGTACCTTTTATACTTTAATCGGGAGGCCATCCATGACACCACTTCTGTTTACTCACAGTGTCCCCCAAAACTTCCACCTAAACCAATGGCTTTCTACCACTATTGGCACTGAGGCCCAGGCTCCTGCCCCAGGGCCTTTGCACCTACAGTTAGCTCTACCTGCAGTGCTGTTCCCACCCACTCCTTTCCAACCATCCAATTTCTATACATCACTAAGAGATCTACCTGCCTTAGCATGATTTCCCCCAAAATCTTTTCTTTCTTTTTTTTAACATTTATTTATTTTTGAGAGACAGAGAGAGACAGAGCATGAGCGGGAGAGGGTCAGAGAGAGGGGGAGACACAGAATCCAAAGCAGGCTCCAGGCTCTGAGCTGTCAGCACAGAGCCCGACACGGGGCTCGAACCCACAAACCATGAGATCATGACCTGAGCCGAAGTCAGACGCTTAACCGGCTGAGCCCCCCAGGCGCCCCTCTTCTGCCCATTTTTAAATTGGGTTATTTGGAGAGCTTTTTGGTGTTAAATTGTGTAAATTTTTTGTATTTTTTTTTCTTGACCCCTTATCAGATATATCATTTACAAATATCTTCTTCCGTTCAGTAGGCTGCCTTTTTGTTTTGTTGATGATTTCCTTTGCTGGGCAGAAGCTTTCTATTTTGATGGAGTCCCAATAGTTTATTTTTGTTTTTGTGTCCCTTGCCCGGTGAGACATATCCATAAATGTGTTGCTAAGACCAATGTCCGGGAGACTATGGCTTAGGTTTTCTTGCAGGGAATTTTGTGGTTTCAGGTCTCACATTTTGAGTTTATTTTTGTGTTTGGTGTAAGACAGCCGTGCAGTTTTCCTTACATATGGAATCTAAAAAACAAAACAAGGAGCAAACAGACAAAAACACAAACAGACACTTAACTACAGAGAAAGAACTGGTGGCCCCAGAGGGGGGGGGGGGGGGGGGGGCAGGGGAGAGCAGGTGAAAGGGATTAAAAGGCACAAACTCCCAGCTATAAAATAAGTAAGTCACGGATGACAAGAACAGCACAGGGAGTGTAGTCGATAAGATGGCCATAATGCTGTGGGGTGACAGATCGTGACTGCATTTACCAGGCGGGCACGTTGTAATCACTATGTCGCGCGAATCCAATCTGAGACCAGTGTGATGCTGTGTGACTGCTACACTTCAGCAACAGATGAAAAAAAATCTCCAGCATTCAGAGCATCTGGGGCTCTCTTCACCTGTTCTCCTGGCTCAGCTCGTGGGCATGGCTGCTCCACCCCCGGCTTTCATGTGCCATGGCCCATATGGCGGGTGACGATGGCCCCTCACGGTGCCCGCGCTCGCGTGAACCCCCGCCAGTGAGGGCAGTGACAGGTGCCCGCCCCCAGCTTCTCTGTCACTGCCCCCCTTTCAATTCCAGGTCTGTGGGAAGCAGGGTCCGAGTGGCCGGCTTAGGCAGGAGGACCACCCTGGTCTGAGGACTTGGGATGCTTGCCACCAGGACCACCCTGGTCTGAGGACTTGGGATGCTTGCCACCAGTGGCTGCAGGAGCTGGGCTGCGTGACGGGGGGAGGGTGCGGAAGGCATCCTGCACTGGGAGAGACTCCCAAAATGCTCATATGGAATAGTGGACGGCCTCCTAATGTGCCACAGACCTGAAGGTGGGCTCAGAAAGCAGAGAGTTCCGAACATTTTAAATGCACGCTAGACGGTGGACGAAATCTGGAGACTGAAAGCCTCAAGCACCGTTCCGAGATTGCAAGGTTACTTGGTCTTAGTGGGTTAGGAATTGCGCATGGTGGCGGAGACACAAGACAAGTCCGACGTCATTCCTCAGACGTCAAGGCTGTCTGAGGCATGAGAATCTCCGTGTCTCCGTCTCTCTTTCTCTGTGTATTTGTCGGTCCATGGCATCCATCTGTTTTATCTCCTGTTGTCTCTCTCTACTTCTGTCTCTCCTCGTCTCCAGCACGTCTCCACTTTCTGTCCAGCCAAGTATCACAAGGCTGTTGAATGGCGGCAGAAGCAGCAAGAACGAGGGAGAAGTCAGTAAGACGTTGCTAACAGACTATCAAACCACAATTTTTCGGTAGCTCTTTCAAAAAATCGTGTCCTCAGGCATAGTTACTGTCAGCTCATTCTAATGGACGTCAGGCCAGGGTCTGCTCTTCAGCCCATCCCCTTCCTGCCACTGTATGTCACTGTCACTGTCACGGTCACTTGGTACAGTTTCACAGACGGCCTGTGGACAAGCTGTACGGGAGAGGGGTGGAGAGGGAGAGCTAAACTCTGGGGATGTCATTGATCTGGACAGACACTGGCTACATGATTGAAAATGTAGGGAGATGTGATTCCAGGCTACAGATTTGAGGATGCAGGAAATTTGGAATCGAGAGTCTGACAAAAATCTCAGGGCAGGAAGCCAGGCAGAGTCCAGGGAGCACCCCACCCCCCATCTCTGGCCACTGTCCTTTCAGCTTCCGCTGATGTTGCTTTAGGAATTCTCTCCAGGGTCTGCTTCTCCCATGGGCCACCGTACCCCTGCCCAGAGGTGACAGTGCTCCAGCTAACACGGGGCCCTTCCTCTTTCCTCTTCTGGCTCTGAAGGGCTCTGCTCTAAGAACCCTAAATGGAAGGATGAGATCAGGTTAGGTTTTACACAAGATGGGGAGGATCTCTGTTGAAATCCCAGAGGTAAAGAGCTAAGATGTCCTGATTAAAGTCAGGTAATAAAGACGATAAACAACATACAAGTTCTTGTCTCAGAAATATTCAGCCCCAGGAGCGCCTGGGTGGCTCAGTCGGTTGAGCCTCAGACTTTGGCTCAGGTCATGGTCTCATGGTTCATGAGTTCGAGCCCCGCGTCAGGCTCCCTGCTGTCAGTACAGAGCCCACTTCAGATCCTCTGTCCCCCTCTCTCTCTGCCCCTCCTCTGCTCACTCACTCTCTCTCTCTTTCAAAACTAAACATTAAAAACAAAGAAATATGCAGCCATGTATGTAAAATCCAAAGTCCTAACGCATGGGCTCGTTGTTATTTGGCACTGATTAAAATTACACTCGACGGCTTTGGTCCATATCAGTAAATAATAAAATCTGAAATGAGTAATGAATTTCCCCATTTGTTTCTCTTACAATCCACCTTAAAATTCCCTTGTGTCCTCTCTCCCTTCCTTCTTTCTCCCGCCTCTGTATTCCTTTCTCTCCTGTTTCTTAGCTGTGGTGAAATCTGTAATTTTTGCCTCAGCCTGTGGGCTTTCCACCATATCTGACCCAGCTCATTTAGCGAGTGACCGGTGGCCAATTAAAAATCAATTTTTAAAAAGCTGTGGCCACTCCAGCCTGGCTCATAGAGCCCGTCCGCTGGCACTCTCTGCGGGGTGTGTGTTTTTCTCCAGTTTCTGCTCTGTCCTTTTTCAGAGTCATCAGATTGAGGTCTTCCTGATGGCCCGGCCCCTTGGGACGTGACGCGCTTACTTCGCACTCTGCCTGGCCCCGGCCCTGGGCGCGTTTAGGGCCAGCCCTGCTTGGGCCCTGGGAGGTGAGCTGTGGGACAGGGGTGCGGGGTGCTCGCGCGGGGGCCGCAGGGTCAACAGGTGATGCGGGGACAGGACTGAGGCAGGACTCGAGTTGCGAAGGGGTGATGATGTACCGGTCAGGCAGGCTGGTAAGCAGGGGAGCCGTCCCCCCCACGGTGCCCTCGGGTCGAAGTATGGTTTCTACTCCTGAGACCCCGGCCGAAGGGCATCAACTGTGATCTCTGTTTTATGTTTCTCCCTCAGGTGACCAGACAGAACGTCACTAGTGGCTTAATTAATGAATATTGTTCGATTAACTGACTTGTTAAATAAGTAAAGGAAATACATGTGTTTTATATCCATTCTCAGGGTGACTCCGACCGAAACTAGCAAAATCCACACTCAAGAATGCGAAACAGGGGCCCCTGGGTGGCTCAGTCGGTTGAGCGTCTGACTTCGGCTCAGGTCGTGATCTCAGTCTGTGGGTTCGAGCCCCGCATCAGGCTCTGTGCTGACCACTTGCTCAGAGCCTGGAGCCTGCTTCAGATTCTGTGTGCCCTCTCTCTGCCCCTCCCCTGCTCACACTTTGTCTCACTCTGTTTCTCAAAAATAAATAAATGTAAAAAAAAAAAAATTAAAAAAAAAAGAATGCGAAACAATTTTGGGGGGAGGGTCTGAAAATTTTCAAACCACCTTAGACTATATTAAAGATGATGAGAAGAAAAATGTGCTAGTTTGGTATTGTAGGATTTTATAATCTTTACTGTGTAAAATGTCTTTTTTTTCAAACTTTGTAGAAGCAAAACTTTAAACATCACATATAAAAATATTACGTATATGATGTAACATTATTATATTGGTTGATATAATATACACATGTAATAAAGTCATTACACGATAATTACATTATTATGATGCGATATGAAATTGTATTATATATACACGTATGTTCACAAGCGAGTTCTAGTTCTCATTTTCACTGCGTGACTTACCCCCTGAGGGTCCTGACTCGGGCACGTCACGCCTGCAGCTCTCCCTTCGACCCTCCGCTGTTTGGAATTCAAGGTTCCGTGTAGAAATTCCCGTTCCATGTCTCACGCGAACGGGTCTCCGTGGCTCTTCGCACAAAGTGATCCCTGCCGGTGCGTGAGCGAGATAAGAATTAGACTCTTGACCTTTTGGACGTTGGGTCACTGCGAAGGGCAGCCTTTGAACCTCAGCCCTGCCTCGTGTCCCTCCAGGGCCCGGATGTGATCACTGCGGACTTGCCTCAGAGCGGACGCACTGGGGGGCCCTCCAAGCCGAGGCGACTGCGTGGTTTGCTGGGTCCATTTACGTCCTGTCCCCCTGGAGCCCTCCCTCTGCCCCTGTTGGCCCACACACTCTGCCTGGGCACGCCTGGGTGGGTGACCGCCCACCTTCATATCCTCAGAGTGTCCCGTCTGCGATTGGTGGCCTTCCTACGTCAGGGTTGTTCAAAGCCCAGCTGTCGGCACCTACAAATGCAGACCTCTAGGAGTCCCTCGGCTGACAGCTCTCTCCGTTCTTTCTGGAAGAGCTACATCCTCGGTGGAAAGAGAGCAGCTTGCGCGGACCTTCTCTCCTCAGTGTGACAGTCACAGGGACACTCCAGGGCTGGGACCATAGAAAACAAAGAAAGTCGAATCCGTACATGTTCGCTGAGTGTTTCTTCCCGAGGAAGTCTGAGGGATGGCCTCGGGGAAGGAAGAGCTGTAGGAAAGCGGGAAATAAAAATAAACGAAGCAATTTTAAGATGGAGAATTTTTTCTCTTAGTTCTCCGGCACTGAATTAAAGAATGTCTTACCAGAGAAGCAGGATAATCCATAAAATTTCATCTTAAATATTCCTGCCAGCTAAACAATGCTTAGTATGAAATTATATAGGAAATACATGGCAAATTAAAAGAAGAAGAAAACAGCCCCTGCCGGGTGCAAAAGAACCTTGTAATTACCTGGGAAAATAGACCCGTGAACAGAGTGAAGTTTTAAATTAGTTTGCTCGTTAAGAATGTATCTTAGATAAAGGCCTCTCCTTCAGTTAGGAAGGACCCGGGTTTTGAAGCTACGTCAGCCAAATCACTGTGAATGTCGGATGCTTGCTGAATTTCTCTACAAAACAAGAATTGGATGATTGATGTCTTGTTGGCTTGACTCCGTCTGTTTAAGAAGCATTTTCTTGGTACAGTTGCAAAGCATTTTTGTATAAGTTTGATTGACGCCTGCAGGGGACTGTCTGCGTGGGCTTCAACTTCACGGTGCTTCTCGACAAGAAGGCGTGTCAAACCGAGGAGGCAGAAGTGCGTCACCAGCACTCAGAATGTGGGGTGGTTTTGGATTGCCGTTCGCACCAGTAGAGTCAGGCTGTGTGGGAATAAGCACGGATTTCCATTTTCGAAGCGAGGGATCTGGAGCATGAAAAGGTCCTTTGCCGGCTCTCGGTCTGTGTCAAGGCTGAGCCCAGAAGACCCAGCAGGTTCTCCCAGGCAGGGAGGTCCAGGGGCCCGCCTGTGGGCTCCATCCGTCCACCCCAAACACCCCAACACTCGAAGACACCTTGGTCAACATTCTGCATCGACTTCTACTACAATATAGATATGATCACTTGCATTCTTCAGAACGACACTTGCGATGAACAGCTTTTGCTTGTTTCCATTAATCTGAGGACATTTCTGAGATTCCTTTCATTTGGGGGGGACCCTGTATATGTCACCATATCATGCCACCTGCTGCCATCAACACATATAAAATAATTCACCCGATTTTTGTCCACCTTAGTTTTTGTAAATGCGAATATTAACTGGGAAGAAATCTATTTCCCTCTACAAATAGCATGGATGGGAATTTAAAAAGCAAAGGTGGAGTTAATTCTATGCATACACCTTGGTTTTCAGAAACATTGTAAGATTTATTATTATAATTAAGATGTGTTACTTTAAGCGTTTAAGCTGCCATATCCCAGAGATGCTGGAAACCAGCCCTAGCGACGTGAATTCTGGGCCTCTACGTTCTCATCAATGTACCCCCGATGCAAATACAGTAGAAGGCTTATAAATGGTTGCTGACAATTTTTTTAATCAAAAGAGCTGCCTAGATTGATAATAATTAAAAAAACAAAACCAAATTAAGTCTCTTTCCAGACTCTATAAAGTGCAAAGGTTGCTCTCAACTGTGCAGACCCGAAACACCTCTCTCCACACGTAATATTTTTTTTTTTTAATTTTTTTTTCAACGTTTTTTATTTATTTTTGGGACAGAGAGAGACAGAACATGAACGGGGGAGGGGCAGAGAGAGAGGGAGACACAGAATCGGAAACAGGCTCCAGGCTCCGAGCCATCAGCCCAGAGCCTGACGCGGGGCTCGAACTCACAGACCGCGAGATCGTGACCTGGCTGAAGTCGGACGCCCAACCGACTGCGCCACCCAGGCGCCCCTAATATTTTAACACAAAGTAAAGTCCCGAAAAAGTGGCAGAGTAGATGCTGTCTTTTTCCCCCTCACAATCAAATCGGGGGAGTAATAGATGACCAAAGAAAGCATCAGGATGCCAGGAAGTTACCAAAAAATTAAAGAGAGAAAGGTCTGGGCGTACTGGAGTCAGTTTCTCACTAGTTGGGACTGAGGGTGAGTTTGAAGGGATTTCTGTTTACATTTTACTCTTTCGCCTCTCCTGAGCGGCTTTGAGAAAAGCCCCCGTCTGCTCCTTTATGGAAGGAAGGAAGGAAGGAAGGAAGGAAGGAAGGAAGGAAGGAGAAACCCCAGAGCTGGTCTCCGTGTCTATTCCCCGGGCTTGACGTCGGGCAGCACAGAAGCCCTCCCGCGATGTAGGCTTCCTGAAGACAGGTGTGGGCAGACACCAAGGGACAAGAGCCAGATTGCTAGAATCCTTGCCAGCAGCACTGGGTGGACGAGGTCACCGGGGAATATTTCTAAGCATTAAGAAAAATAACTTCACGTTTAAATTTTATCCAACAAGTGGTTATCAAAATGTGGAAATAAAATACATATTTTTGGGTTACAAAGCCGCAGGAATTTTACTGATAAAGACACATACTGCAAATGTGTTTATGATTCTATGACACACAGGAGTGAGCCCATGGGAGGTCAATGTCGAGCCTCTTTCCCTGTGCTGTTTACCGTCTCTATTCTAGTCCTTTGCGGGATGTGTGGTCGGTGAACGCTTTCTCACAGTCTATAATTTTCCTTTCTCATGCTCTCTTGTGAGCAAAAATTTTACATTGGGATGGGGTTCCAATTTATTAATTTTTCCAATATGGATTTCACTTCTGGTGTCAAACATATGATCTTTGCCTCACCCTACTCCTAGAGGCTTTCTCTTGGTGTCTTTTTCTGAAAATTTTACAGTTTTAATTTCATACTTAAATCCCTAGTCATTTCGAATTAAGTTTTGAATGGGGTGTGAGGTTTAGGCTGAGATTCGTTGCTTTGCTTGTATATGTCTAATTGCCTCACAGAACCTTTTATTGAGAAGTCTATCCTTTCAGTGCATTAAATTCCACTGAATTGCTTCTGGGCCTTTGTGGGGTAGGAGTTGAGCCGATGTGTGGGGGTCTTTTCCAGGTTCTCTGCTCTGTTGCTCTCTGGGTCCATTCCTTGCCACTACTTTGTCTTAATTGTTGTAGCCTTACTATCAGGGAGGGCGATTCTCCCACCGCATTCTTCTTCATCAAAATCGTTTTAATTATAACAGGGCGTGGGGTCTCCCACATAAATTTTAGATTAAACTTATCTCCATCTGCAAAAACAAAACAAAACAAAACAAAACAAAACAAAACAAAACATCTTTTTGGTATTTTGTTAGGGATTTCATTAACCTGTAGATCAACAGGGAGAATTGTCATCTTGGTGATTCTTCCTATCTGCCTTAAAAAATGTCTTAATCATTTATTTATGCCCTCTCGGATTTAAAAAAAAATTTTTTAATGTTTATTTATTTTTGACAGAGAGAGAGAGAGAGAGAGAGAGACAGAGCATGGGCAGGGGAGGGGCAGAGAGAGAGAGAGGGGAACACAGAATTCAAAGCAGGCTCCAGGCTTGGAGCTGTCAGCACAGAGCCTGACACGGGGCTCGAACTCACAGAGTGCGAGATCATGACCTGAGCCGAACTCCGACGCTCAACCGACTGAGCCACCCAGGCGTGCCTATTTATGCCCTCTTGGATTTTTTTATCTGCATCTTCTAATACTCACCTTACATGTTTTGTTAGGTTTACACCTAAGAATTTATTCCGTTTGGAATGATTATAAATTATATTGTATTTTTAATTTCTATTTCTACATATTTATTGTTAGTGTACAAAAATGCAATTTATTTCTGTTTGTTGATTTTGTATCTGCAACCAATTGGCACTTACTCAGTCTAGGCTTTTTTCTTCCTCCTCCCCCTCCTCTCCCCTCCCCCTGCCCCTCCCCCTGCCCCTCCCCCTCCCCTTCTTCTTCTTCTTCTTCTTCTTCTTCTTCTTCTTCTTCTTAGATTCCCTGGAATTTTCTTTGTAGGCAATCATTTCATCTATAAATAGAGGTAGTTTTATTTATTCCTTTTCAATCTGTGAACCGTCTATTTCCTTTTCTTGCCTTATCGCAATGACTAGGATTTCTAGTATTATGTTGAATATGAATGGTGAGAGCAGGCTTCCTTGCCTTGTTCACAATATGAGAGAGGAACTATTCAGTCTTCCACCACTAAGCATGCATTAGCTGTAGTTGATTTCTTATTTCTTTTTTTAAATACATGTTCTTTATCAAGCTGAAGTATTTTTCCTCTATTCCTAACTTCCTGAATTCAGCTTTTAATCACGAATGGTAGTGGAATTTGTCCGATATGTTTTCTGCATTCTCACCCAGGTCTGTAAGGAAGCACATATATGGATGTTGATTGTGGCATTATTTGGCATGACGAGGAATCAAGGATGATGTGTGCCTCTGTCACTCTAAATCAGCTTGTGAGAATATGATGAGTCCATGCCGTAGAATGCTAAGCAACAGTTCGAGGCAGTGAACTGTATGTATGCATAGCAGTGAGAGCTGGTGTCAGAAACACAGTGCTGAGGGAAAGTAAGCGATGTGATATGTAACAATATTATGACATCATTTAGAGGATTTGAAGACAATCTGTTATACAGTTTTCAGTGCCACATACAGAGAACGCCAATCACCTCCAGAATAAGCACACCAGAATAAGCTGTGATGTGTGTGGGGATGTGACTTCGGTTTAGGGTAAACCGGTTCATCCTGCAATACAAACTCAAAACTGAAATAGGGAGAATTTTGACTAAATGTAGGAGAGGGCAAAAGGTTGAAACTCTTGCTGGAAAATGAGTTCCAGACATTGCACTAGGAATGTGTTCTGGGAATAGCCACCAAAGCATGGCTTTGGATGTTAGTAAGGAGCTGTGACTTGCAGGGGAAGAACAGAAAGTCTGTCCGGCTTGCTAAGACACAGGTCCAAGCACAGTGTTAGCTTCAGAGACAGTGTTTCAGGGCCAATGAGAACAATAGCCTTTCAGGAAACAGCCCTAGCCACTGGCCCCTGGACACTCTCCCCACTATAGCAGCCAGTCCCAAGTGGAAATGCTAGACACGTGTTGGTCTTTCCTTCCAGACACCTAGTGAGACCAGCACCGTGAACGAGGTCATCTTCATGGACAAATCCAGGAGACGGAGTCATCCCGTGTAGCAGCCACGGCAGTTAGCCAGGTAGGACAAGGATCACTAGCCGCAAATCCCCCGCAGCTGCAGAATTTGTGGTTTGCTTGTGGATGCAAATGCACCGGCAATAGTGTGTGGGCAGTACTCACAGAGTCAACTCGTAGGAAAGCTGTGCAGCTAATATGCATTACCCCTGGCTCCTCTCCCCTCCGTGCGGTGCTCACCTGGGCTTCCGTGCTGTTCTGATATATCCTGCACCCCCACCCCCCTGTTCTAGTCCTTCTTCACACTCGTTCAGAGTTCAGCCTGGCTGACATCATCAAGGAAGTTCTGTTGGGGTGCGTATAACCAGCTTAAGGACGCCTCGTCCTGAAGCTTACAGGAACTCTTTCTGCTAAGAAACAGCTCCTTGGTAGAAGGGCCAGTGCCACATCAAGACACTTGGTGTGCAAAGTCCTTGTTCCTCTTGCTCTGGGCCTCCCCGTAATTGAGTTGTGACTGACTTGCCTCTGCGTTGAGGCCTCTTCTGTTATTCGGGGCAATCGTTCCGGGGCTTACCTTTCAAGAGGGGAAACCCTAGGTGTGGATAAAGATCACAAAAAATGAAACATTCTGGCACCTTCCTAGAACTGTAAAGGATAGTTGGATCTCACACATGATATATTTTGTTCAAAATATTAACACTCTTTAAGGCGATTCTAGCTTCCATCGGGACCGCAAATGACTGTTAAATTAAGTTTCAAAATATGGATAGGCTAATTAGCATTTGATAGCTGTTTTCACAAAGACAGTAAATATTGTTGCAAAGACAGACATGATGGGTTTTTGTGTCCTGTTAAGCAAAAAAACAGGCTAACTGATAGAAGTGACTAAGAGACATATTTTTTTCTTGGAAAAACTTTGAAAGAGCCAAAGGAGGAATGCACAGTCTCAGATGGCATCTCCCACACTGGGCATGGTCCAGCATAGGCTACATTAACCCTTGGTTGGATTGTTGTAAAATGGATTAATGTCTTTGGTGGGCACTTCGATTACATAGCATTAATAGATGGCATAGTTTATAAAGATGTGTTTTTTAACGAGCATAGTGTAGACAAATGGATGGAGGTTTATACTTGTTACCCCCTCTCTTTCGGATGTTCATCACTCTGTAGTTTTTTGGTAGGTGGTAGATGCCTACCACCGTCACAGGCAACCAGTTGGATGGGTCTGAAAACCATTATGGCGAGCGAGAGACATCGAACACAAGTGTGAGTGTTGGATTCCATTTCTCGGAGCTCAAAAACTGGCAGAATTAATGAGTGTTAATGGAAATGAGGGGAGCGCTTACCTTTAATGCAGAAAGAAGAGTGTCCCGTAGGGGACACTCTTCCGGGGGGCGAGGGCAGTGGGGATAGAAATAATCTTTATCTGGATCTTTGTGGTGGTTCCATGGGAGTGACCATCCGTAAAAATGTGTTAAGCTTTACACTCAAGGCTTGTGAGCTTCAACGATGTCAGGTCATACCTACCTTAAGAATCAAAGGAAAGAACCTCCATATGCACACTGTCTTCTTGGGGGAAGCAACAGCCCCATCCTCACCAATCACAGCCTCGGCTGATGTGCAGGTTGACAGCAAGAGGAGTTAGTTCTGAAGATGGGGATCACAAGCTTAAAACATGGATGCAAAGTTGTTAAACATGCTTTGGGTCACGTTGGCATATCTTCGAATATTTTAATTCTGGGCAAGTATGTGGACCACCAGTTTGCTGCTGAGTGATTCAGTCAACAGTAATGTTGCTTTCACAATTGGTTTAATACCCTTTCTATGAGAAAATAAATTCCCCAATGAAATGATTATTCCTGTGAATTGGCTCAAAATGACGGCTTTAAAGGAAACCATTCGCATAAAAGGAGTGAACATGTTGTCTCTCCACTAAAAAGGACTTACGACTTAATTATACGTTTTAATTGCCGTGGCTATAATTTGACTGTTGGAAAAGGCTGGGACGTCAGAAAGGTGAGAGAAAAGTGATAAAAGTGTTCCTGTTTTGACCTTTTTGAAGAGGCTAATTAGCTCAGCTTTGTCAAATGCTATCCCAACCCCATTCCCTGAGCGGACGAATAAATTATTAGGCTCCTGCTTTGAATGCATTGAAATTTTTCTCCAGTATTGCACAACAGAGAACGTGAACATTTCTTCTGTCTCAAGACTGTTTTTAAAAGCTTGCCTCTGGGATCAAACAAAGAAGAGTTTTTAATGAAACCTAAATATGAAGTCTGTTGTGCATTTTCCAAAGTACGAGTGAAACAAGTCTGGGAATAGAACAAAGCTTTGCCTCATTTCTCTTTTTCGTGTTTGAAGAATAATGATATAGGGAATTGCCTTGGCTTTTCCTAGAGAAGTTTGGGAACTTACCCAGGTGGTTAACACCTATTTTCAGAAAACCTTCTTATTTGTGCTTTAGAGATTGTTTTCCAGGAAGTGCTGTTAGTTCTTTGCTCTAACCTGTGCCAGACCTTTGAATATCCACCCCCCCCCCCCGAATAAAAAGAATAATATCCCCAAGATTCTAACATTCTTTAATCTTCGGTGGGTTTTCTAGTTTCCTAACTTTTCAAAGCACTTTTGTTAGGGACGGCTGTGGCTCTTTGAAAGTGAAGGAGTCACTGTTGAATTCTCTGAGAATTACGAGTGAAGGCTGAAGAATCCATTTGATAGGATTGCAAGGGTCGTGGGGAAAAGAACAAACTTGTCAAATATGAATGTTTAGATACTTCTCAGGTGTCGGGATAAAGTGTCAAGTGGGCAGTTGGGGTAAAACATGAGGGACAAGAAGTCTGGGAGTCTGGCGAAGTCATAGGCAGACGGCGCTAGACCTCTGAGTTTGGAGGTCGTGGGTCACAGGTTGTGTCACAACCACAGCCCTCGGTGCGATCACCAAGGAGCGGCGTGCATACAAAAGAGAAGAATTATAAAAGACAAGTTGATATATTTGCTATGTTCAAACAATGCTTTCTGTGACAAAAGAAAATCAGAACACTCTGCTTCCTCAGGATCACAGGTGTGAGCTTTCCTGCAGGTGGTTTAGATCCGGAGCGGAGCACACGGTGACACTGACCACCGAGCTCCCGTGGCCGAGACCTTCCTGCGGATGCATCCGGCAACAAACAACCCTGTCCTATTCTGATTCACTTCAGCCAAAAGGAAGGAAAATTGGTGAATAAGTCACGGGGTCTGTTTCCCCGTTTTAACTGACCTTTCAGATACGTGGCTTGTGTTTCCTGTGGGTCCACGGAGCTGTGTGTCTCAGCGTGTCCTTGGTCCCCGACAGAAATGAGCTTGCCTTAGAACGGCGTGAGAAGTCTGCACTGTTCAACGTGGACGGTGGTTTTGTTCTGGGCGAGGAAAGACTCTCAAACCAACCTCTCAAACGCTTGCCCCCCTTTGTGTTTAAGGATCGCCGGGAAAGCCACAGGCGGGGAAGAAGCCTTCTCTACCGCACCACTTGCTACAGAAGCAGCCAGGCCACCGTTCCCGTGACTGATCATAACTCACATTTCAACGCTCACAACTAAACAAATCTAGAAATGGGAAAGTGTGCCAGCACATAATTGGGGAGCTGTTTAGAGGCGCTCTGAGGTTAAAGTTCCGAGAGGAGATGAGCCTGTGTCTTAGCACCACCATCAGTCAGGATAGGCCATGTTGTCACCGGGGTTTATGACGACGGCTGATGCCCCTCAGCCCCGTGTGAATTTAATCACCATTAACATGACTTCATAAAGGTGCATGGGGAGCGTTTTGGTGACAGTTTTCAGAATCAAGTCTATGTATTCCTCCGCACCGTGGGCTCTGCTCAGTTTTCATACCTGTTCTTCTGATTTTGTGTCATGTGAGCAGGAGAGTGAACGTGTTTCATGGAAGCTTGTAGCGGATAAACCTGCAGCGTGTGAGCGAGTCGATGTTCTTCTGTCCACGTTCCCCGAGTCTGGCTTTTGGGACAGGACGGCGGGAACTCGCGAGGCCTCACTTAGAGGATACTTGACAGCGGGGGACCGGAGACAGCCACAAAGGGAAAGTCTTCTGCTTACTTTGGGAAGACCTCGGGGCGATATCCAGACCAAAGGCTATCTCTTGTTTTGGGCCACCAAGTCACAGATGGCCGATCCGCCCCTCCCGCTACACGGCAGGGACACATTATTTTGTCCCCTGTAGAGTTAGCCCCGGGCATTTCTGGAACCAGTACCGCTTTGGGGAAGAAATATTATGTGTCCACCCAACAATCATGCTCCTTTCATACCCGAATTACAGAAACTTAATTTTTACATTGACCATATTATTTCCTAGCTTCTTTTTTTTTTAATCAAGAGGTAACCATTTGACATAGTTCTGACATGGTATAAACCACTGTGTGAGTCTTCCGGAAAATATTTTTAAAAGAACAAGTGTAGATGACCTACTCGTCTTTGCCCTTAGCCCCATCTCTTTGTCTTGCCTGGAACACAGATGTGATGTCTGGCAGTGCAGCAGCCATGTTGGGACCATGAGAATGAAATCCTTATGGTAAAGAAGGCAGTGCAGACAGGAAAGAAGGAAGTCTGGGAAATAGATTACATTCTGCGAGAGCAGAATCTGTCCTAAATGCCCTCCCACCAGGCTTCCCGATGTGTGAGAAAGACAAACCTTTCCATAAATGTTTAAGCCACTGTTGCTTGGGTTTCCTCTGATACGTAGATGTATGTAGTATCACTTGATACGAACCTCTTTCAATTTTAGTATTTTCATGAGTTCATGAAATGGCAAAAATGAACAAATATGTGATTATCACTTACAGAATTAAATTGGTTATTGGGATGGCTTCACCCCAGACCCATGAATCTGGGTTTTTGAAAGTGAGTCAGAGAATCTGTAGTTTTCCAGGTTTTCCTGAGGTATCTGCAATCGACGTGGTCTGGAGCTTTGCAAAACCACTACAAACAGAATTTTCAGTCAAATAAATGTCCTAAAGACTGAATTTCGCGTGCACAGGTAACGGTGGGTGGAAAGTTTAGGGTCCCATGTCTTTGCTGGTGAAAGTCACAGTGGCCAGCCCAGCAGTCTTGAATAGTGTGAACGGAAGACAGGTGCAGAGGTGGTCTCCTCAGACAATATCTGAGCATCTAATATATGTTAGAACTGAGGAGGAAAAGATCATCTTTTCCTCAATGAGTTGACGGATCATTTCTCTAGAAACAAAAGCAAACTGTGTGTCCTTCACAGATACTAAGTGGATTTTATCATGATTTCATTACACTCATGGGAGCTTCTACATAGACATCATATGGGATGAGGGTCCTACCCCAAGAACCTCAATGTAGTTTCATCACCTCTTTTAAGACCTTATCTTTAGGGGCGCCTTGGTGGCTCAGTCAGTTAAGCGTCTGACTTCGGCTCAGGTCATGATCTCACGGCTCGTGGGTTCGAACCCCGTGTTGGGCTCTGTGCTGACAGCTCAGAGCCTGGAGCCTGCTTCCGATTCTGTGTCTCCCTCTCTCTCTGCCCCTCCCCTGCTCACACTCTGTCTCTCTCTCTCTCAAAAATAAATAAACATTAAAAATTTTTTAAACATATCCTTTTGTGGTAATAACTCAAAACTGAAGAATAAAATCTTAGTTCTGAAGTCAATATTTCCCTAGCCAGGGCTTACAGAAAGATTTTCAGGAGTATGCTTTTTTTCTTTTCCCTTTGGTAAAGGATTGTGTCTTACTTAAGACTGAGAAATGTTTGTACCTATGGAAATTGCAATGATTTGGGAGGGTTTAACTTTACGGAGTCAAACTGAGAAGGTAAATGAAGTTTCCTGGGAACTTCAGGGAAAGGAAAAAAAAAAAAGGAATTAACCCTTCCAGAATACTTTAAGGGGATTTGCTTTTTGGTTCTATTCCAAATTTCAGAGTGAATGAAGATGCTGCTCTCAAATGTACCATTATGTGAGACAAGTGGCTCCCTTCCCTGTCCCTCTGTCCCAGGTGAAGGTCAGATTCTCACTCAATGGGCCGGGGGTGGGCGGGGGTGGTTAAAACAGACTCTGTGTCTGACTCGAAGAAGTGCTTGCTTTGCTCGTACAAAATCATGACTTGCAAAGCACGTTGTGCTAACCTTTATATCGTTGTTGTTGTTTTTTTTCAAATACCAACTTTTAATGGTTACGATGTTAGTCATGATACATTTCGTTTGTTAAAATTAAGCTATTTTACCTTGCATCTTAAAATTTGATGGAATGGTGATTTTGCTGGCTTTTAGTAGCTCTAAATCAAAATTGGTCATGTCAATTTAGCTAGAATGTAGTAAAATAAAACATGTCCCTGTGGTCTGACAACTTCCATGAATAATGTATCTTTAATAGCTGTCAATTAAGGTGGTTTTTAGAGATTTATTATGGGGTATAAATATTCACAAAAGGTGACTTATGGCACAGACTCAGACAATTCTTTGAATAGACCTACCCTGACAGTGAATAAATTACTGTCTGGTGTGGGGATAAGAGAAAACACTTGGAATCTCTCTCCTTCTTGTGTCCTGTTCTTTTTTATACCATTCTTTGACTCTGTGATTCCAATATCCAGATCACTGAACTTTAGAGATAAGAGGACCCTGTGTGACCGTCAGAACTGACCTCTTCATTATGCAGATTGTGGATCAGAATGCATGTTTGTGTATCTTCTACAAAAGGCCAGAATGTAAGAGTACAGGACCTGTTCAAATACATCCACAGACATAGGTACTTGAATCTCATAAAGACTCGCTACAGAAAAATATTGAAAATAATTTCAATACTCCATAGCAGAAGTTGAAAAACTCAGAAAAAAAAAAGAGGATAACTAACAATTTAGATGCTCTGGATGGTCAGAGACACCTTGTGCAAACTTAAAGGACAACCAGTGAGTAGAAACTCTGCTACACAATTGGATTAATCCACTTCTTCTGACTTACAAGTACCGCCTTCCTTGCTCAGGGTTGGAGGCCCTGGGGCCCCAGGAACAGAGAACAATCACTAACTCTTAGAACATCGATCTGTTTCTTCTTCTCCAGTTCATACAGTCTTGCATACTTGTTCCCAGCCTTGTTTGCTCCTCTCAGGTCTTTTCTGAGTCTAAGAGATGATATCTGGCCCACAGGTAGAGAGAAAGGCTTAAGGAGTCTTCATGGGATCAACGCCCTTTGCAAAAGCCGGTAAGATGAAGTCAACTGGGAATTTTTCCTTGGAGAAACCTAGGGTATTAACTCTTTGAGAAGGCTATTCCTGTGCTCATGGGATATCAAAACCATGGGGCCCGTTTATTTATTTATTTATTTTTTTTTTTTTATTTACTTATTTTTATTTTTATTTTTTTTTTATTTTTTTTTATTTTTTAATATATGAAATTTACTGTCAAATTGGTTTCCATACAACACCCAGTGCTCATCCCAAAAGGTGCCCTCCTCAATACCCATCACCCACCCTGCCCTCCCTCCCACCCTGCCCTCCCTCCCACCCCC
>NC_064811.1:198413856-198438693 GCF_023721935.1 Panthera uncia | reverse complement strand
TTTTTTTTTTTTTTTTCTTTCCTTCCCCTCCCCCATGGGTTTCTGTTATGTTTCTTAGGATCCACATAAGAGTGAAACCATATGGTATCTGTCTTTCTCTGTATGGCTTATTTCACTTAGCATCACACTCTCCAGTTCCATCCATGTTGCTACAAAAGGCCATATTTCATTTTTTCTCATTGCCATGGGGCCCGTTTAAATAAGTTGAGCAGTGTTACAGAAGCTGGAACGGATTCACTGTGTAAGGTACTGCGTGCAGCCATCTGTGTTCCATTCGTTGGAAGACCTGGTTCCATCTTCTGTCTTCGTTTGGTAAATCCTTGTCTTCTGTCTCTTTAAATTACCAGCCCTTCCCCAGTTGATCGTTCGTCTGTGGAAATCTCACGGTCCGCTGAGGCCCTCAAACCATGCTCCTGAGTTCGCTCGCTAACCTGAGTTGAATCACTGCAATACCTCTGGCCTGACTTCCTTCCCTGTGAATCCCCTTGCAGCAAAACCCCATGTTGAGGACACTCCACCATACCCGTGTGGCCCATCAAGATAGAGAAATACAGATCATGGAATTCCATGAGTATACCATTCAATGTGTATGAAAGCCAGTCTCTTCTTGTTTGGATTAGATTAGTGGCTGCTAATAATTTCCATCCTTGGGTGCCTCCTTGGCAATGGTTCCCAGGTAGTGTGCTTCTATTTGCTATGTGCTGCCTGCTGATGCCACACTGAGGTGAGCCCGTATGTTTCATTCGAATCTGAGCATCTTGGGGTGCCTGGGGGGCTCCGTCGGTTAAGCGTCTCACTTTGGCTTGGGTCATGATCTCACCGTCTGTGAGTTTGAGCCCCGCGTTGGGCTCTGTGTTGATGACTCAGAGCCTGGAGCCTGCTTTGGATTCTCTATCTCCCTGTCTCTCTCCCCCTCCCCCGCTCACACTCTTTCTTTCAAAAATACATAAACAATAAAAATAAAATAAAAAAAATGAATCTGAGCATCTACACACTCCCTACATGCTTCTGTCTGTACAACTTCTTGACTGAGGAAGAATGATCCATTCAGAACACAATGAAATTACTTGAAACCCACTTTACACACTGTAAAAAAAATTCATGTTTAGATGTTAGCATATAAAAGTCACAAAATTACTAATTTTATATTAAGACAAGAATAATAATGAAACACTAAGTACTTTGCTTTAGCACAAAAGAAACGACCTCAGAAAGCTCAAAATAAAAGTTTTGTTCATTTAGCCCTGGCAATTTTTCAATGCCTCTGTGTCTCCCACAGCCCTTGCCTATTTCCTATGACGCCATGATGGTTTCAGAGAGGGGACGGTGCTTGCTGAGCCACAGTTATTCGGGACGATTGTTAGGATGGCCCGTGTGACCTTACACCGTTGTGCATTCAATTGTGCCTCACCTCTACTGGCACAAAGCCCCTCAGCTGAGGCGCGGTCACTCAGGGAGGCTCTCCTATGTGATGGGCAGTTGTGTTATGACTGGTCTTCTTTTACGTTTCCAAGAGGTCTGCCAGTCTCTGTCATCTGGCTGAGTTTTGGGAACCTGAATAGGGATTGGAGAAACAGGTCGATAATAAATTCGTTCTGAGGAGTGCCAAAAGATCAGGGCAGAGCCAGGTACAAATTTGGCTGGGAACAAGCAAGAATTGGGACAAAGTGGGGAAAGGCGAAGAGAGGATGTCATAGGCATTACCAGTTAGTACTCTAGGCACGGCCACCAGGAGTCTGGTCAGTAATAGGATTTGTATTCAGACAAGCAGTGTATCAGTTAGTTCTTACTGCATAACAAATCAACTCAAAGGTGGTGGCTTAACGTCATGACTATTTGTCGAGCTTACATTCTTGTGGGTTGGCATTTGGGTTGGACTCAGCTGAGAAGCTTGTCTGCCTTGGCAGGGTTCGCTCAAGCACATTCGGTCAGCTTCCAGATTGGCTGTGGCCGGATGGTCCAGCATGGCCACCCTTGGATGCTTGGACCTGCTCCACTTGGACTTTCTTCCTCAAGTAGAGTAGCTCTGGCTTGTCTGTCAGCTTCTGGGTAGGTTCTAAGAAAGCACAGATACACACATGGCTTCCTGAGGTCAAGGGTCCACATGGCTTACCACCACTTCAGCCTCACATGAGCCAAAACAAGTCACAAGACCAGCCCACATTTAAGGGAAGAGGACGCAGACTCTACTTCTTGATGCTGGGATTCCAAAGTCATATTGCAAAGGGCATGAACACAGGGAGGCAAAAATGATTGTGAACATTTTTGCAATCAATGTATCCCAAAGAAGGAAGGATGGATAAGCAGTTAGGGACAACCAGAATCCAGAATACATCTTTAGATCGTTTGCTCCGTAGTGAAAAGCTTGTCCTTAGACCCTCTGGAAACCAATTTTTCAGTGACATCGGGTCAAATTTTTGCCACGCAATACAGTATAACAAATGTGGGGCCAACAGGCACAACAGGCAGTAAGGTCCCTTGCACGGGAGAGTAAAACAACTTTGGGGGTGTTGTGGTTAAGACCTTGGAGTCCAAGATAAGTTCAAGTCCGAAGGATTCTTTGCGCCCTAAGACGTGGGAGCTGTAGAACTTCCTCTCTTTTGAGCTCAGAGCGGGGTATAGCGAGCCCTGAAGTTCATTCCTTGTCAAAAATGCTCGGATGCTAACATACACCACACAGCTGGAAACTATGTCTTATGCAAGAGAAAATGATACGGTCCAAGCAAGTCTTTGAAAGTACCCAAGCTCTCTGTGCCCTTTCTTCCCCATGCACAGTTGTGGTGCCATAACTCCCGACGACCCCTCACCTCTCCATCAACAGCCTGTGCTGTAACTGTTCCTGCCCTAACCATGGTCCCTCATCCTGGGGAGGCTCTTTCTCTCCTCACCCTGCTTTCCCTGGATGGTGTGACACTTCTGGAAGAAGCTACCTGAATGATCAAATACATGTATTTGCATGGCACGATGGTGAATTTTACATGTCACCTTGCCTGGGCTGAGAGATAACCAGAGAGCTGGTAAGACCTTATTTTTGCATGTGTCTGTGAGGGTGTTTCCTGAAGAGACCAGAATTTTTTTCAGCAGATAGAGTAAAGTAGATGGCCATCCCCAACGTGAGCATCATCCAATCCATCCAGGCCATGAAAAAAACAAAAAGGCAGAGGGAGGGCAAGTTCACGCCCTCTGTTAGACCTGGGACATCCATCTCCTGTCTTGGGACGTTGGTGCCTCTCATTCTCAGACTTACACACCCAAACTGGGACTTTCACCATTGATTTCCCCCAGATTCTTAGGCCTTCAGAATCAGACTGAATCACATCACTGATTCTCCATCCCACAGATGGCAGACTGTGGCACATCCCAGCTGCCATAACCGTGTGAGTCAGTTCCTAGGAGTCTCCCCTCATATACACCCTCTCTCTAGATGTATCGTGCTGTTCTGTTCCTCTGCAGAACCCTGACAACACAGATGGGACAGTCATCGGGTGAGATAGTCTCAGGGAGGCTCCCACTCTGTTTACTGTTGCATTACTTCTGGGCTACACAATTCTGAGCACCACTTCTTACGTGTAAAAATGAACGACTTACGTGGCTGATAGTTTGAGTTACTCTGACTGTGAAATGAGCAGTTTCAGTGTGACTCTTTTAGCACGGTTTTCTAGCTGTACCAAGGGAGAAGGAAGAATTCTTTTCCATTTATTACTTCTGGCAATGTGACAGCATCATTCAGTCAACTTAGATCAATACCAATATTGAGGGTGGGAGGAACTGGGACCGTACAATGTGAGTTATCTGAGAAGGCATAAAGTGCCTCATTCGTAGTTCGACGATGAAGTTCAGAGTCGGGCAGATATCAAGCCTTCAAGGATCTTCCGTATTTTCAACAGTAGAACAAGATGCCGTGTTTTAAACCAGTTATTTTCTTGTGCAAAGGACATGGGACATGAGATCTATCCTCTCTGTGTTTTTGAGCCCATGGCGCTGTTGACTGTAGGCCCTGTGTGGCACAGCAGAGCTCTAGAGTTGATTCATCATTGTGTAGCTGGAATTTTCTGCTCGTTGATTAGCCATTTGCCCACGAAGAAGAGCCTTAATTTTTCTGTTGGTCTCAAAACTTCTCATGTTGGCAGAATGCCTATCTTACACCACATTTCAAATGGATAAAATATATCGCCACTTCAACGATACCTTCAAAGATCAACTACAACTCCATTCTTAGTATTTCAAGAGATGTTTCTTTTTAATGTGTTATTTTACTATTAAACAATGGCAGCCAACAATTAAGTGATTATTAGTATATTCAAAATAAACTGGCACCACAGAGTGGAACCCGCTTGAGATTCTCTCTCTCCCTCTATCTCTGCGCGCGCGCTCTCTCTCTCTCTCTCTCCAAAATAAAGGTAAGACCGCAGACACAGAAAGACAAATACCGTATGGTTTCACTTACAGGTGGAATCTGAAAGAGTCAAACTCACAGGGGCAGAGAGTGTAGATGGTAGGTAGTTGCCGGGGGCCAGGGACGGGAGAACTGGGGAGATGTTGCTCAACACGTACACAGTTTGAGGCAGGAGGTGAGTGCGTCCTGGGGATGTAATGTGGAACCTGGTGACAAAGGCTAAGAACTCTGCGTTGTAAACTTGAAATCCGCTAAGAGAGTCAATCTTCAGTGTCCTCACCCCACGCCACACACTCCCCCCAAAAGATAACCCTGAGGACACAGATGTATTAATTAGCTTGTCTGTGGGAATCGTTTCACAATGTATACGGGTAGCCAGCCATCACACTACAACCTTAAATATATACAACGTTTATATGCCAATCACACCTCAGTAAAGCTGGGAAAAGAAAGAAAGAAAGAAAGAAAGAAAGAAAGAAAGAAAGAAAGTTTCTAGGAATGAAATTCCAGCTTCAGAAACATATATTTTTTAGTGATTGTCAAAATCACTGCGAAATGTGGTGTTTTCAAAAGTGCTAACTATGTTAGCAGATTCTTTTTTTTTTTTTTTTTTTTGCATCATCTGTTTCTGCATTGGATGTTTGGAGGCAAAATTTTTAAAAAGCAATTCATTGAAGTGTGATTGACGTATGAGAAGTGTGTGTATTTAATGATGACAACTGGATGAATTTGAGGATGAGTATTCACCTATGAAAACATCACCATAATCTATGCCATAAATATGTCCGTCACCTCCAGAAGCGTCCTCCCAGCCTGCTATTTCTTCTTATTTTTATTTTCTTTTTGTGATAGGAACACTTAACATCAGTGCACATTTTGAAGCAAAGTCTCCCCAGACAGCTTTTCAAAATTTCAGAAATCGGGGCGCCTGGGTGGCGCAGTCGGTTAAGCGTCCGACTTCAGCCAGGTCACGATCTCGCGGTCCGTGAGTTCGAGCCCCGCGTCAGGCTCTGGGCTGATGGCTCGGAGCCTGGAGCCTGTTTCCGATTCTGTGTCTCCCTCTCTCTCTGCCCCTCCCCCGTTCATGCTCTGTCTCTCTCTGTCCCAAAAATAAATAAAAAATGTTGAAAAAAAAAAATTTAAAAAAAAAAAAAATTTCAGAAATCAATAGAAAAAGTTTTAGGGCAAAACATGAAGTTTTCAATGAACGCGATTCTGGTCACCGAGACAAATCGCATTCTGTCTAAAATAGCAACAGTACGTTTCAGGTATTTAAGGACTTTGAAACTGAATAACTTCTGTAGCCTTCTTGAGTAACATATACTGAAGGCATCTTTAGAAAGCGCTAAGGACTAGCTGACACAACGGCCACAGCAACAAGGCGCAAACATGATCCTCTGGACCGTACGGCCAGCCAGATACAGGGCATGGCCACACCACTGAATCTCCCACCTCCTGGAACATGCGATTGGCCACCGGCCCTGCACGTGGCTAGAAACCCCCATCCTAACTGCTTTGGCTGAGCTTAACACTCCTGTCCTCCAAGAGAGAGACCGGGGGCCGCTGTTCACCCAACACATCTCCCATGCTCGAGGGGCGGAAACGGGGGCATCGTCCCACTGGATCCATGGGCTCTGGATTCCCTGGCATCACACATGCGGATGAGAAGGATCAGGGATTCTGAGATGTGGGTGGAGGCTCCATGAATGTTCTTCCGGCCCGACCCTCTGTACGCATGCCCGGGTCCTCAGAGACAGGGCTGCATCAGGATGGAAAATTGCATGGTCTTAGGAACACGTTGCGTCTCAAACAGCTCTACTTAGAATGGAAGGCAGGCAATGTCAACAGCGCACCAACAGGTGTCCTCGGCTCCCTGAAGGCACCCCCGGGCTTCAGGAAGTGATTTTAAAGAGGCGTTTCTTGAGATAGGCCTGGATTGCAATGTATTTTCCTCTCAGGACTGCCTTCGCTGCATCCCAAAGCGTTTGGATTGTTGTATTTTCATTTTCGTTTGTTTCCATGTATATTTTAATTTCTTCTCTAATTGCCTGGTTGGCCCACTCATTCGTTAGTAGGGTGTTCTTTAACCTCCATGCTTTTGGAGGTTTTCCAGACTTTTTCCTGTGGTTGATTTCAAGCTTCATAGCATTGTGGTCTGAAAGTATGCATGGTATAATTTCAATTCTTGTAAACTTATGAAGGGCTGTTTTGTGACCCAGTATATGATCTATCTTGGAGAATGTTCCATGTGCACTCGAGAAGAAAGTATATTCTGTTGCTTTGGGATGCAGAGTTCTAAATATATCTGTCAAGTCCATCTGATCCAATGTATCATTCAGGGCCCTTGTTTCTTTATTGACTGTGTGTCTAGATGATCTATCCATTTCTGTAAGTGGGGTGTTAAAGTCCCCTGCAATGACCACATTCTTATCAATAAGGTTGCTTATGTTTATGAGTAATTGCTTTATATATCTGGGGGCTCGGGTATTTGGTGCATAGACATTTATAATAGTTAGCTCTTCCTGGTGGATAGACCCTGTGATTATTATATAATGCCCTTCTTCATCTCTTGTTACAGCCTTTAATTTAAAGTCTAGTTTGTCTGATATAAGTATGGCTACTCCAGCTTTCTTTTGGCTTCCAGGAGCATGATAAATAGTTCTCCATCCCCTCACTCTCAATCTAAAGGTGTCCTCCGATCTAAAATGAGTCTCTTGTAGACAGCAAATAGATGGGTCTTGTTTTTTTATCCATTCTGATACCCTATGTCTTTTAGTTGGCGCATTTAATCCATTTACATTCAGTGTTATTATAGAAAGATATGGGTTTAGAGTCATTGTGATGTCTGTATGTTTTATGCTTGTAGTGATGTCTCTGGTACTTTGTCTCACAGGATCCCCCTTAGGATCTCTTGTAGGGCTGGTTTCGTGGTGACAAATTCCTTCAGTTTTTGTTTGTTTGGGAAGACCTTTATCTCTCCTTCTATTCTAAATGACAGACTTGCTGGATAAAGGATTCTCGGCTGCATATTTTTTCTGTTTAGCACACTGTAGATATCGTGCCAAGCCTTTCTGGCCTGCCAAGTTTCAAAGGAGAGATCAGTCACGAGTCTTATAGGTCTCCCTTTATAAGTGAGGGCACGTTTATCCCTTGCTGCTTTCAGAATTTTCTCTTTATCCTTGTATTTTGCCAGTTTCACTATGATATGTGGAGGTTCCTCAGAAAATTAAAAATAGACCTACCCTATGACCCAGCAATAGCACTGCTAGGAATTTATCCAAGGGATACAGGAGTACTGATGCATAGGGGCACCTGTACCCCAATGTTTATAGCGGCACTCTCAACAATAGCCAAATTATGGAAAGAGCCTAAATGTCCATCAACTGATGAATGGATAAAGAAATTGTGGTTTATATACACAATGGAATACTATGTGGCAATGAGAAAAAATGAAATATGGCCTTTTGTAGCAACGTGGATGGAACTGGAGAGTGTGATGCTGAGTGAAATAAGCCATACAGAGAAAGACAGATACCATATGGTTTCACTCTTATGTGGATCCTGAGAAACATAACAGAAACCCATGGGGGAGGGGAAGGAAAAAAAAAAAAAAAAGAGGTTAGAGGGGGAGAGAGCCAAAGCATAAGAGACTGTTAAAAACTGAGAACAAATTGAGGGTTGATGGGGGGTGGGAGGGAGGGCAGGGTGGGTGATGGGTATTGAGGAGGGCACCTTTTGGGATGAGCACTGGGTGTTGTATGGAAACCAATTTGACAGTAAATTTCATATATTAAAAAATAAAAAAAAAAAAAAAATAAAGAGGCGATAACATTTAGGTATTGATATTACGATGCCTGCCTTCTCGCCACAGGCCCGCAGGGCCAGGGAAATTTCTTCCATTTTCACCTTGCCAGGACTTGAGTTGGATTCTAGTCTAGAAAAGGCAGGAGAATGCAGGGACCCTATCGATGGCCTTGAATAACAGTGTGCAGAACAGCACCTGTAAGCACGGAGAGGTTTACCCTTTGGGAACCACACACGGCCTCCCTGAACACGCACACCCACGGCACTTGGGCTGGGACCGCTACCTTCCTGTATCTCGCTGTGCCTTTGTCCTCTCAGACTTGACTCTCCCACTTCGTAGTTGGGCGGCTATGCTTTCGTGCATGGTCCAGTGTTGAATTGGGGTGTTTATTATACCTGCATGTAACTACACGTGTTCTGTCTCTGGTGCCCTGAGCAGACGGGCTGTGAGTCAGGGAGGGACATGACCCACAGGATGTGTAAGGGACAGAGACGGTTAGAAGCAACCCACACTTCTTCCTAACCTCCGCTGACAGCAGACGAGGTAGCCAGAGCTGAAGATAACTTATTTTGAGGAAAACACGTGGGCCCTTTAAAAGCCCCGCTGGCTTTCCCTCTCCCCCGCTCGCTGCCCCATGAATTTTCTCTTCTAAAATAGAAAACCTGACATCACAGAAAGAATGTCACCTTTGACGTGAGGATTTTACACCAGAGACCAAATTAGGTAGAGGTTTGAATACTGTGTTTACAGGAAGAAGTCTGGGGGGCCATTACTTCCACGAATGATGCATTTAATTAATTAGTTAATTAATTAAATGTTTGTTTATTTTTGAGATGCAGAGACAGGACAAAGCAGGGAAGGGGCAGAGACAGAGGGAGACACAGAATTGGAAGACCACTCCAGGCTCCGAGTGGTCAGCACAGAGCCCGACGCGGGGCTCAAACTCACGGATGGCGAGAATATGACCTGAGCCGAAGTCGGACGCTCAACCGACGGAGCCACCCAGGCGCCTCTGATGCATTTTATGTAATAAGCAGAAGTAGGCAGATGTGGCAATACTCAAATCACAACAGATTTCCTGTTGGCAAGCTCTCGAGGGTGCTCTTTCGACGTGACCTCCTCCGTGTCCTCGTGCCGGGAGGCCCCAGGAGGGAGACGGGGTGCCATGGGCTGGCCCGCGGCTGCCTGCAGACTGAGCTCCTCCGGGCGCCCTGGCTGGTGCAGGGCACTCCGGGACCTTCTGCGGGACCCGTGCGCGATGTGCCTGCCCCTCACCAGGCAGGGGTCACTTCTCCCTCTGGGGCCCTGGCACCAAGCGCAGGGCAGCGACAGCCCGGGGCCGGCACGGGACGTCTGCGTGAGGGTCTTCGGGATTTGTTTTCTAGAACCTTTTGGCACCTCTGCCTCCCGCCTGGTCTGGAGCTGGGCGTGTGTGCGTGTGTACGTACGTGTGTCGAGAAGAAGAAGGACACAAGGACAGTGCCGATGTCCGGTGCCGGCTGTAACACTTCAGGGCCGGCCGTAAGCGTTCCCGGCCGTGACCTCACGGGGCGCCCGCTTGGGGACTGATAGGATCCCACGTATGCAGTATCTGTCATGCGACCGCATGGCTTGTTTCCACGGCGGGAGAGACGGTCCTGGCCCTTCGGGCTGGCTGGAGCCCCTTTGGTGGAGTCGGGCCGTTTCGTTGAGGGCGGTTCCAACTCGGCCCCTGCTTCCCCCTGGGGGGTGGGATGTGGAAGAGGACAGACCTTAGGACACAGGTCGGATGCGGGGAAGGCTCCAGGTGCAGGGGGGGTGCCGGGGGACAACGTGCTCTTGGGTAGATGGAAGCCGTACGGGCAGGGTCCCCGAGAGAAGGGGAGGAGGGGTCCCGCTTGTGTGATGTCGGCACAGCTGGCCCATCCCCCGCCTCACCCTGCCCTGTCGTTCTGACCCCCTGGCCTCCCGGCCATCCCTGCGGGCCGTGTCTCTGGCCCGGCTCATCACTGCTCCCCTATGCTGAGGCCTTGACCCCCCAGGGGGTGCATGCATGCAAGTTGTGCACATATGTGACGCTCACGAGTGCGTGAGTGTCTCAGTGAGGCTTCGTGTCCGGGGGGTTCAGGTGGTCACGCTGCTGTTTTCTGCGATCTGGGTCCCCGAGGACCTCACTCTGTGGTGGGAAGGGCCCTACGAGGGACTTGGGGAGGCCGGTGGCCACACCAGCACGATCTCTTGTGGGGTTTCTGGTCGGAGGTGTTCTCGTTAAGACCCAGGTCATGGACCTTAGTGCTATGATGTAATAGAAAATAACTGCTAACTATCTGGTCTGGCGCAGCTCCTGACAGCCTGGTGTAGTGATGAGTGTCCTTTGTGTGGGTGAGATAGATGATGGTGTCTGGGGCCCCGCGGTGGCTTCAGGATGGGGCCGGTTTCCAGGAGGAGGGCTGAACCTCTCAGCCCCCCTCCCCCGACCCCGAGTTAGTCCCCTGCGGCCACAGGGGCATTTGCAGGGCGTCAAGCTGGTAAGCGTATGGAGGGGCTGGCAGGAAGTGCTCCCAGAGAGGGCTCAGCACCCCTTCTCCCAGCTGGTCCTGTACATCCCTACCCCCTGGCTGTTCCCGACTCGTACCCTTGGAATAGACGTGTTTCCCTGAGGGCTGTGAGCCCTTCTAGTAAGTAAATGGACCCGAGGAGGGTCGTGGGAACCTCTGGTTTCCAGCTGGCCGGGGAGAAGTAGGGGGGCAACTGAGGTGGGGCTGCTCTTGTGGGGCTGGGCCCCTAACCCGTGGTGGGGCCTATACTGGTTCCGGTGGTTACTCTCAGAGCTGAACCGCAGGATCCCATGCTTGTGTTGGAGCACTGGAGCACTGGCTGGTGTGGGGAAAAAACCCACAGCTGGTGTCCTAGATGCTCTGAGTGAGCACAGTCATAACTTTTGTTTTCCCTCCCTGGACAAGATTCGTTAAACTCGGGCCTTTGGAGTGTTCCTTCTGGGCCTCAGGGTTCTAAGATACGGTACGGTATGTGACCCAGGAACACGCTTCTCGGGCACACATCATCCTGTATATTGGCAGATTTATTTTTTAAAAATCTTTTTCCTTTTGCAAAGGGGTATATTGATGCAGAAGTTTAATGGGCTGTTGAGTTTGTGCGTCGAGCGACATGGCAGACCAGAGCGACAGAATTTGTTTTGTGCTGGAAGTCGATACGAGGATGGGCCGACTCTCCCGCCTTGGAAAAGGAAAGCAACCAGAAAAAGGCAGGAAGTTTACAAGCGTGGCCCCGGGACGCCAGATGGAGGGTAATTTCCTCCCCGCTGGTGATGAAGAATGACCGTTGGAATCCTAGACTGTATCGTTCTTTGAATTGTGTTTTCACAAGGTATTTAAATGCCTGAGGTCAAACTTGGTAACGTGAAAATATGAAGGAGAGTCTTATTAAATTAGACAAAGAAAAATAATGGCTAAGGTACCCAGACAGACTGGAGCTTTGATACAACACTCTGCTTGGGCTCGTGCTGGGGGAGCGTTGTAATGAAGTCCTCTGGTGTTGCCCAGACCTTCCTGCACGTGACCCCAGAGCGACCCTCAACTCACCATGCCCAGAATTCCACGTTAGTCTGAAGTCAACCCACCCCTCATTCGTTATCTGCCCAGATGCCGGAATGAAATTTTATAGTCCCAGGGGGTTCTGGTTTCCTGAGTGCAGGCTAGTTCCGACTTTAGAATCGTTTCTTTAATACTTGTATATTTAATATTTATATTCTGTATATTTATATTTTTATATACCTTGCATACTTACTACTGTATGCTTGCTACTTAATAGTCAGTAGTCAAATTCAGCAGTCAGTTTGCATTTCCTGCTTAGATTTTTAGTAAAAAACATGATATATGATACAACGTACAATACACTTCCGTCTCTGCAGGGCCTGTCACTGATGCACGCAGGTGCACACGAAGGCTGACACAACAGCTAGAATGCGGGTATTTTTCTAGACGTACGGGGTTTGGGCTCTGGAATAACGGCAGGAGGCAGCACTGGAGAGTGAGTGTCTCCATTTTAAGTTGGAAACGGGCACTTGTGTGGCTCGACGTGGAAAGTTCCTGCACTGCTTTCTGGCTCACTGGCAGTTTTGATGGCCTCACCTCGGGGGTCCAGGGCTGTGCTCTGAGAAGCCCACAGGGTGGAGGGTGCCTAGATACGGAACTGGAACTACAGCCGGGGGAATATATCGTCCCGGTCACCGGTGCCGTTTTGTGGCTGCTCGAGGGAGACGGTCCCCTGTCCCTCAAACGATTTGGGTTCACCTGGGTGCCTGTGAGGAGGGCTGGCCTTTCAGAGGTGTGTGCCCTGTGTGCTCGCCTGAGAAAAGAGTTAGCAGACAGAGTACCGTTGCCCGGAAGCTGTCAGCTGGCGTCTTTCCAGTTGTCTCCATGGAGGGGGGCGCCTGTTGTTTTCTGCGAAAAGCCTAGAAACCGTGTTTCACGTGTTCCAAAATTTATGGGATTGAGTGAGGGATTACACGGGGTCTGTGGGTCTTTTGTCATGCGGAGAGCTGAGCAAATGGTGTGCAACACAGAGACACTTCAGATCCACAGCCTTACCTGGTGGTGGTAAAGCAAAGCCCCACGAGCGGGGGTGTTTCTGCACCCGTGTGGGGCTGTGGATGTGGAAGGGTGGGGGGACTTGCTCTGTGGGTCCATCCATGCACTCGCTCACTCACTCATAGAGTGAGCACTTGCTGGGTGCCCACGTTGAGCCAAGTCCTGGTTCCATGAACACAGTGGCAACAGGATAGCCCCTCTCCTCACGAAATTCCACTGCACCAGGGGAAACAAAATAAACATAAATAAAAAAATTATAACTTAGTAAAAATTGTAAGCTTTTAGAATGTTTCAAGTAGAGTACGATAGGATACCAACTTAGGCTTTCTTTACTTTTAAAATTTTTAATGTTTATTTATTTTTCAGAAACAGAGTATGCGTGGGAGAGAGGAAGAGAGAGAGAGGGAGACCCAGAATCCGAAGCAGGCTTCGGGTTCTGAGCTGTCAGCACAGAGCCTGGTGTGGGGTTGGAACGCATGGACCACGAGATCATGACCAGAGCTGAAGTCGGAGGCTTAACTGACTGAGCCGCCTGGGCACCCCAACAACTTAGACTTTCTAAAAATCACTTAGTGGGTTTATGTAAAATGCACTGCAGGGGAGTGAGGAGGAGGGAAGGAAGGTTAGCTCAGTCCACATGCTGACACAAAGTCCAGGCGGATGTTTTGGTGGGTTGGACTAAGACTGAGGGTTCAGGAGCTGGTGATGGCTGGATTTGGAGCGTATTGTGGAGGTTGTGTCTCCAGGGCTTACTTTGGCCGGGACGAGAGGAGTCAAGGTTGATTTCTTAGAGTTTTGTTCTGAACACGTTGGTAGGTCGTGTGCCATTGACGTAGATGAAGAAGAAGGAGAGAAGAATGAGATTCTTTCTCTCCTCCTTCCTCTTTCTTCTTTTCCTCCTTCATTCCTTTCTTTCAGGTAGGAGCAGGGAATCCAGATATGATTTTGAGATACCTGTTACGGTATCTGAGCAAAGTGTACATTGTCTCTTGCCCATGGAATTTTCTTTCTAATAGTATAAGCAGGGAAGAATTACACGCATGTAGAATCTCAATTTCAGAAGTGATATGCGCAATGAAGAAATGCTTAAGGTAAATAGATTTATCCAAATTGGGCATTTTTGAAAGAGAAATGGGGGTGCCTGGGTGTCTCAGTTGGTTAAGCGTCCGATTTCAGCTCAGGTCACGATCTCATGGTTCATGTGTTCGAGCCCCGCATCAGGCTCTGTGCTGAGAGCCTGTTACAGATTCTGTGTCTCCCTCTCTTTCTGCCCCTCCCTGGCTCATGCTCTCTCTCTCAGAAATAAATAAGCATTAAAAAATTTTTAAAAAGAAAGGGAAATGTAACTAAATCTAGAATGACCTGGCCACTGGATTGGTGTCCAGGGAAGAGAGCAGCATACATGATTCGTTTATCTCCATCTTCCATCGTTTGATAGAAGAGGGGTGTCTGCTGCTGATGCTTCCCCAGAAAGTGTCTTTTTGTTTGAATTTTCAGCTCACTTTTCAGTTTGACATATATTTCTGCACAGGGTTATAATGTTTTCTGAATGAAGGAAGCCAAACATTCTTTAGATTGGCCTACTCTGACAGATTACATATAAAACTCACGAGGCATCGAATCTACTTGTATCTTGTAAGTACAACAAAAATCCGTGAAGGAAAATGTTTTTTATAGCATATTTAACAGTGATCGTATGTAACTCCGCATCACTACAGCGCATAGGAATACATTGGCTATTACCCATGTGAAGGATCTAACATATATACAGCAGAAAATCTGGGATAAAGAAGACACATGGGGCACCTAGGTGGCTCAGTAGGTTGAGCATCTGACTCTTGATTTTGGCTCAGGTCATGATCTCATGGTTTGTGGGATCCAGCCCTGTGTTGGGCTCTGTGTGGAGCCTGCTTGGGATTCTCTCTCACCCTCTCTCTCTTCCTCTCTCTCTCTCTCTCTCTCTCTCTCTCTCTCTCTGTGTGTCCCTTCCGCATTTGTGCTCTCTCTCAAAATAAATAAGTAAACTTAAAACGAAAAAAATACATGCATAACAACACCTGTGTGCTCGCCTTAAATCTAGAGCTGGGGTGGAGATGGTGATCTGCTTTCACACCGACACAGGATCTGACTTGGCTAACACACAGCTGATTCACTGGTTTATCTACCTCTTTAAAAGTTAGCAAATTCCTCAAAACTGTTCTTGACGAGAATCAGTTCAGTGGAAAGCGTGCAGTATTCTAAGATCTTTGACAAAGATTGATGGTGTAACTCCGTTGGCAGAACAGGGAGGTAGGTGCTGAGGAAGCCAAGGTCATATTTAAAGAGAGAGATTTGAGTCAAGTATGCGACCCCTGCTGGCTCCAGAGGATGAGGGGACATTGTTGGCCACTGCAGGACCTTAAAGGGGAAGATGAGAAAGTTGGGTATGTCTGGTTCAACTTTGAAGGGAACCAATGAAGGGGTGGGAAGGTCAGAAGGGTAAAAAGAAAGGTTAATTTTATAGCAACATTTGGGGCAGGCTTAGAGAAGGGAAACTTGAAAAGAAGTCCAAATGAGGGCATGGAGAAGAGTTAAGTTGGGTAAAATCCCAGTACGGCTGGAGGGAGAAGAAATCGTGCCTGTAGGAATGGCAGCGAGTAGGGATAGCAAGGAAAATATTGTAGGCAGCATTAAAAGTGGCAAAGTGGCTGATACGTAAATTATCTGAGATTTGATAGTCCTTGCCTGACAGAGCTGACACCCGAGTCCTCCTCCGTGAGATTTCAAATTTTGCATTCCCAGAAGTAAATGCCCCAACGCTATTGAAGATAACCATTTTCCGAAGCCAGTATGTAAAGAACCTTTCAAATTCAAAAATAAACATACTCTTTGGGAATCTCAAGGGCTGGGCCAAATGTAAGATCAACTTGGGAAGTTAAGGTAATGACTGTCAACTCAGTGATTATTCCAGATTGGCTGGGTTGAAGTCTTGCGTACTCTCACAGTGGGCTTTGACTAATCTAACAAGGAAGGCTAAAGAAAGTCATTGCAAATAAGGCTTTGGGGTAGGAAGAAAAGACTTCCTGTCACTTGTCTTCTAACTTTATAATTTGGCCTCCTTTTATAGCATTTTGTTTTCACGTGAATTGACTTGAACTCAATCTCTTTTTCAATTACGCTGAAGAATTAACATTTGTTGCTCAAGTGACACATTTTGCCTTGTTACCAAAATTAATTGTCTTTGCAAATTGTCCAAGTTGGCAGATGCCTTTCTTTGTCTTGGCCAAGGCAGGACAGTGGCTAGTTTGGGGTCTGTCTTGAGGGTTCTGGTGGGGGACAGGCGGGGGACAGGTGGGGGACAACACGTCTTCACCGTTGCTCGATACCCTTCACCTTTCTAGACATGAAACATGGCCACCTTTGGAGCTTCCTCACTAAGAAGAGGCCCAGGTCTGTATTCAGTGACCAGGGATTTTTAGGTACTTGGGTCTGCTATTTCTTTTATAAAAGGAAATGCATTGGTAACAATGACCATTTTGGTCCTATCTGAATTCTCACTTCATCCAGCAAATATTTTTCTCGTATTTAGTTTTGTTTTAATTATTGGCTGCATACAAAGACCTCACAGCAGACACAACTTCGTGGGTATCTGCTGCTGTCCCACTGTAGCATGGCTTAGGACCAGTGGTAGAAAACACTAAACCCATCTTGACTGTGAAAAATCCCCAAGACTCACTCGGTTGATAAATGGGGTGCTTGTGTCTATCAGCCACCCGGTGGCCCATTCATATCCCAGTCCTGTTGCAAATGCCCCAGGATCTGGAGAATCGGGGTGTTAGAAACAATGTAAACATAGAGAGACGGCATGAGTTTTACCCCAGAGGTTCAGGGATGCTATACACATTATAACCTCATGTTCTTCACGGATTTTTGTTCTTTTAGGACTCTGGCTGCAGGTACATGGGCAGGTGGGGCATGAAGTTCAGCCACCGTGAAGTGGGAGGAGGGGTGTCTTTCTAGTTGAGGGTCTCAGTGGTCTATCAGAAAAGGGGATTCATTGGCTGAGCCCTCCCTGGCTGGGCTCCCGTAGTCCTGGGGCCGCTTATACACTGTGGTCATTTGGGTGGCCAGCCTGGCCTGGGGCCGGAAGACGCTGCCCACCCTGCCACCTGCCACCCAGTCTCTCTCCTACTCTTTCTTCTTTCTACTCGTGCCTTTTCCTTCATGGTCCAAGTGTATCGAAATGCGTGTAATTCTTCATCATTTCTGCCTCCATCTATTTTAACGTGAATATTGTCCCAGTACAAATTTTTATTTTAGTGCAGAAACAGGAAGGATTAGTACAATCTGGAGATTTTTATGGAGGAATCAAACCCTAGCAAGAGGAACTGACCAGGTGCTAAGGGTTGGCCAAACAAGAATGCCATTTTCTTGTAGTTATTGACTATGAAAACAGTCTTTGCTTCGCTCCTGTTAAAATGTATGATTCCTAATCCCGATTGCTAATTCATCTCTTTCAGATTGTATTATAGTGGAAATGAATTGTTTGCTTTGGAACCAAAAAGTAGAGAGAAAAGATAGTGGAGGCAAGCAGGAATGAGCAGATGATCCTAGTTAACTGTTTACAGATACCTCACTTGAGCAAAGCGACCGTAGAATCTCAGTACTCTTGACTGCAAAGAGAGCACTATTTAATCTTGTGCTCTGTGAGCTACCGTAAAGTTGTCTTTTCAGATTTCTATTCATAAGTCGGAATGTCAATACACGTCAACTATTTTACTCTTCGTTCATTAAAATGAAACTTTGCTCTTTAGGTATGCATCCATCTGATAGGTAGGTAAAATTCGTTTTCAAGTATGTATAAACAAAAGTAAAAACAGGCAATGGGTAAATCATAGCTCAGTTGTATCATGCGTCTGGAAGGACAACGTGCTGATGGGTAGTAGGCGGGATCTCGCGCTGTGTTGGGTTTGTGAGACCATCTACTCCTTCGAAGTTGACACTTTTCCTTATGACAGTCCTGGGAAGGACAAGCTTTCATAAATGACCTAAAATTTGCCTAATATTCGTGTCTTTATGTTTTTTATTTATTTATTAATTTTTTAAAATATTTATTTTTGAGAGAGAGAGAGACAGAACATGAGCAGGGGAGGAACAGAGAGAGAGGGAGATGCAGAATCCGAAGTGGGCTCCAGGCTCTGAGCTGTCGGCACAGAGCCTGACGCAGGACTCGAACCCGCGGACCGTGAGACCATGACCTAAGCCAGTTGGACGCTTAACCAACTGAGCCACTCAGGCATCCCTAATATTTGTGTCTTTAAAGTGGGGTCTTCTTGGGGCGCCTGGGTGGCTCAGTCGGGTAAGTGTCTGATTCTTGATTTCCCCTCAGGTCATGACCTCACAATTCGTGAGCTCAAGGTCCACATCAGGCTCTGCACTGAGCATGGAGCCTCCTTGGGATTCTCTGCCTCTCTCCCTCTGCCTCTATCCTGCTCCTGCTCTCTCTCACTCTCTCTCTTCACCCCTGCCACCTCTCAAAAGTAAATAAATGAACGCCTTTTTTTTTAAGTGAGGTCTTCTTTAAAAAAAGAAAAGGAGGCAACTGCGTGGCTCAGTCAACTGAGTGTCAGACCCTTGGTCTCTGCTCAGGTCATGATCTCACGGCTCCCGAGTTGGAGCCCCGAGTAAGGCTCTGCACTGACGGTATGGAACCTGCCTGGGATTCTCTCTGTCTCCCCGCCTCCCCGCCCCTCCCCTGCTCTCTGTCTCTTTTTCTGTCTCTCTCTCTCTTTCTCTGTCTCAGAATAAATAAAAAAACTTAAAAGGAAATAAAATGGAGCCTTATCCTTTTATATTAGGATTCAGCATACCAGGGGCTTACCCAGAGAAAGTAGGCATTCCCGTATGGACTTTTACCCTTTCAGAGAGGAAAGGGACATGGGCCAGACTCCTGCTGCATTTGGAGTACATACAGTGGTGTTTGGTTCTCCCTCCTGGCTGGTACGCTTGCCTTACTTCTTCCATTTGCTGTGGCCAATGCCACGATTATCGCCAGGACATGACAGTCTCACCGGTGACAGCAGATCCCGGAGTCCGGAGGGCAGCTGTGTCATCCGGCCACCCACAAGGACTGTGGCCGATTCCTGCTGGCCCCCTTAATGCCCCTGTGTCCTGCTTCTCAATGGCACAGCTCTTTCATTTACTACGTGCTTCCTTAAAATGAGGTCCAGCAGGTCATGGGATGTGGTGTCAGGGCCAGAAATAGTCTGTTGGCCAACACTGGCTCAAGACCTTGAACCACGGCCGGACTTGGCTCCGTCTTTCCTCACCAAGACTAACTTCCTAGGAGCTCCATCCGGCACCCATACAAGTCGGTACCTGGGCTCCCCGCTGCCACGCTGATCGCGACCATGCACACGCACTGTCAGAAATTCAGCACGGGGCTCTGCATGGATCCCCGCTTGACTCAACAAGGAGTTGCTCCGTGCTAGTGAGTCGGATGACATGATTAACAAATCTCCGAACAGCTAAGATGTCCCTGATGCCGTTAGATCCTTGGAGGGAGATAAACAGATTCTCTGCCCAACTGAAATGGTTGTAAGACAGAGGAAGGCCAGAGCAGACACATACGGAGAGGATTTAAGAACAAGAGGGTGATGATGCAGGGCTGCTGGGGTGATTGGGGCGTGTGCCCACCGATAGGGTGGGGAGGGATATCTCAGCGTAGGACGTTCGCGTTGGGATTCCAAGGTTGAGAAGAGACTGGCCATCAAAGACCAGAGAGGCGTGACCTAGAGATAGCGGAGGGAAGGAGGCAGCAGTGGAGGAGGAGAGAACGGTGAGTGGGGACCCAGGGCAGGGAGAGGGCTTACGGTGAGGTGAGAGGTTTGGCTGTCCTCCAAAGTCAAGGAAGCCTATTGTGCACGGATTTTAAGCAGGGCCGTGATATGTCTGATTGACAGTTTGGAGGACCAGTCTTGCACAGCCTGGCTGGTCCGTGCAGAATGGATTATAGCAGGTGGGGGGCGGGGGAAATATGAACGCAAGCGTCTTGCAGGAGTCCGGTGAGCCAGCCAGATGTGAGTTGAGAGGCAGTGTGGACGGAGGTAGTAGGGAAGACAGAAGTGGAGGGACAGGAGATCTATCTGGGGGATACAGCTAGCAGGCCTCCCCCCGACCCAGTGGATTTGGTGAGTACCGGAAAGGAAGGATTCAGAGGGGGCATTTAAAGAGTGGTCCTGAGCAACTAGGTACATTTAAGAACCGAGCGGGAGCCTCTGAAGCCTCGAACCTTCAGCTCATAGGAGCGGGGCCACTGAGCCAGCAGGTGCGTGTGAGTCTAGAGCCAGCATGGTTGTCGCGAGAAACACCACGAACCCTCTGGGTTAGGGCTCCACTCATTCAAATACGCTCTCGAGCATTTGGTAGTAAAGCTTGCACTCTTCCCAGTTCATCGAACGAAGATTTCCTGTGCTCAGCAGGAAGTGATGAGGTGCCTGCCTCACGGACTCTCCTCTGCTGCAGTCTGAATACTCAAAACACGTTTTATCATCGCCTCCAGACAGAGTGTCCCCCGAATTTTCTACTCAGTCTTTGGCATCAGCCACCGCCTAGGCCTTCGAGAGAGGATGGTTGGGTCACCGACCCTGCTTCTCCAGCCACGGGTGGGCCCCCCGTGAGAGCTCTGAGGTCCACCTCCAAGCCTCCATACACACTTTCTCCTGAGTTTGGACTTTGATCTTCTCTGTCCCAGGCAGCTCCTAAAGCCTCCTAGCTGGTCTCGACGTGTCCACTGTTGTCCTGCCCCACTGTGATACTCAGGGAGCAAAGACATAAATCCGTCACTTTCTAGTTATAACTACCCAACAGCTCCCCATTTTTATTTTCTTCTATTCTACCGCATGCCTACAGCTCTGTTCTAATGACGACCGCTCAAGGCCTCCAACTTTGCATACGAGCTGATCACATTCCCAGGATCATGCCAGATTGGGGTATTCCCTAGTTTCTGGGAAAAGGCAAACACTACAAACTGCGTGTAGCCACTGTCCATAGGTCATTTCAGGCACGCTACTCTTCCCTGATAGTCGGTGCGTGCCTTAGAGCAGGGGAAATATTTTATTTATTTTTGCTTTTCTGTCCTTCAGCACACAATATCGTGCAGTAGGTACTCAAAAACTGTTCACTGAGTGAATAAACTTGAAGTGAGAAAACACAAGAACATATGACCAACTCATGTGCACCAAGAAAATGTTTTAACAAATAGCTCCTGGATGAATGAGTCAATGCATGTTTCCTGGCAACTTAAAATAAGAGTGGGAGCAGGAAAAAGCACAGAAGCTTGGTTAACTGTGTTAACTGGAGGTCCTCAACAAACACTGGCTGAATGAACGAATGGACGGACCTCCCTGTGCCAATCCCACAATGCAATCCTGGGGGGCTTACTTGTTTTTCGTTTGCTTTTGTTTTTGTAATGAAACTATTTAACGTGAGTTCTACCTTTTAACGGTTTAAAAAATGTACACAGCCATATTGCTAACGGCAGGCATTGTTTGCTGTACGGTATTTTTCCAGAACTTATTTGTCTTGCATAACTGCATAGTTAATTGTGTTCTAAAAAATGTATCTGGCTGCTTCGATGTGAATGATCACACAATGTGAAGGTGACCCGTGTGGATTTTTTAAATCCATATTTCAATTTTTTCTGTGCTTGTAGAGTTATGGTTACAATTTCTTGTAATTAGTTCTCTAGGGGCAATATTTTTCTGTGGTGCAGCAAGGGAAATGTTAAATGCTAATATACTAAACAGTTGTAAGTTCTAGAATGTCACAGTTGATGGCCATGAATCTAATTTGTACGAGCATTCCTCTTACCCAGTCTAGCCTTCCTCGCCCAACACAGCCAGCCTATCCCTCAGGTCTCCAGACTTCAGCTTTAATGTGTTTTTATAGAAGTTGATTCTCAGTAATTTGTGCTCTTAAATAAGCCAGAAGTGTCACTGCAGCATAAGTAGGCCAAGCCACCGGGAGCTGAGAGGACATCAAACAACACCCACATATTTAATGGATGGAAGAATCAATACCGTGGTCACCCAGATTGGTGTTCCCCCAGGGCTGTGGGAAGGAAGGGAGGGAGGGTGAGGGGGAGGAAGGAGTAGAGGGGAGGGCGGGAGGGAAGAGAGAGGAAAAGGGAGGGAGGGGAAGGAAGCAAAGGAGGAGAGGAGAGGGAGGGAGGAGGGAAATATAGAAGGAGGGAGAGGAGAAGAAGGGGGAAAGGGGGGCAGAAGGACGGGGGGGGGGGGAGGAGGGGGGGGGGGGGGGGGGGGGGAGGGAGGCATGGTGGCTTTGGGCCTGCCCGCTGCAGCCACCATGACCTGGCCTGTGTATGGTGGATGATGTTTCTTGCTCATTTAAGAGGTCAGGTTAGACACCTCGCCGGAAAGGCAAATGATTTGCAGCCGTGACATGTTGGTGACCATTTAAGATTTTCATGCAATGAAGAAAATCACCAGTGGCCAGAGTAAAGGGACTTCCTGGCATTGGTGGCCCAGGCAAGCAGCACAGGGCAGAAGTGTAGTGATGTGGTAGCAATTCTAGAAAGATTAACAAAATTCTGAGAAAGACATATCTTCTAGTACGTTCGACAAATCATACCTTCGAGTACCTTGGCCAGGTCAGTGGTCTCCTGGAAAGGAAGGACCTGTGCTGTCCCTGAAATGCACCATGAGGACACTGAATGGAGAGAGTCCCCGTGCAGGCTTCTCTGCCGATGAGAACGCTTGGTGGAGGGTCCTGAGTGGGTATGAGGGTGGTCAGTCGTAGACGCGCTCATTTATGTACAGGCCCAGGTGTTTAGTGAACTCAGTCGTGGTGTGATTTGTAGTGACGACAGTGGGCTTCATGATTATGTTAGGGTTCTGCGTGTCTCTGTGGTAGGACAGTTACATTTCTGTGCCCCCAGTTTCCTCACCAGGAAGATGGGGATGGTGTTGGTAGCTACCTCATGGGGCCGTTGGCAGGATTAAATGCAGTGGCCTGGCGTGCTGCCAGGGACACAGAGACGGTGCATGGCTTTTAAAAATCACTTGAGGGGTGCCTGGGTCGCCCAGTTGGTTGAGCGTCCGACTCTCGGATTTGGCTCAGGTCACGATCTCTTTGTTCATGCGTTCAAGTCCTACATCGGGCTCTGTGCTCACAGCAAGGAGCCTGCTTGGGATCCTCTCTCCTACTCTCTCTGCCTCTCTCTCTCTCTCTCTCTCTCTCTTTCTCTCTCTCTCTCTCTCTGTCTCAAAAATAAATAAATAAACATTAAAAAAATCACTTAAATTGACATAGTAGAATTCCACCGTGGGATTTGTGGATAGAGTGAAGAATTGTAGGTATTGGAAGAACCTACTGATTCTGTAAGGCTGTTGCTGAGCCTGGATCAGGGCAGCCTGACTGGTCCAGACCACACCTGCTGTTCCAGGCAGGGAGAAGCTGCGCCATAGTTTTGTGGGGCGATCATTGGCCCCGGGGGCCTACTGAAGGTGAGGTGCAGACTGTTGCTGTACCTGCTGTGACATCTGAATTAGTGGCCCCCAGTCTTCAGCTCCCAGCCCCCCATACCCATGTCCCTTGCCTGTGACCTGCCACCTTCTCACTGGAGGCAGGGGACTCCTTCGCATCTTCCCTGAGCCTTGGCTATCAGACACGATTCAGCGAGCACGCGGTGGGCACGGGCCACCTTGTGCAGGCCACACCGTGGGTTACAGAGAGCACAGCCTGCAGCTGCTTGCTCTCACGCTCCCTTGTCATTTCCATGAGGACAAGACCGACCAACCTGCTGGTCTAGGGAGGACAGAGAGAGACATGAGGACCTGATCCAGTTAGGCAGCAGCCTGGATGTCCACCTGAGCCCAGCCCTGGTCAGCAGGCCCCCTACAAGTGCAAAGTAAATGCTTCTTGTGACATGTCCTTGAACCTCTGTGGTTGTTGCACGGCGACGAGGAACCGAACGACCCAGGAGGGCCCTTCTCTCGATAAGGTACACGTGTTAGGTTTGGCAGATGGTTCAGTCTGCCTGAGTAAGTGTGCTTCTAAGGCCATTACACTATATTTAATGTTTAAACAATGTTTAAAAAACATTTATTTAAAAAAATTTTTTTAATGTTTCTTAAAGTACATTTGTCATGGTTGATGAACGCATATTGACACCTCATTGTCACATACATTATTATTAACTAAATTTATAGTTACATTAAGGTCCACTGTTTATTTGTACAGGTCCGTGGGTCTTGCCAAATGCACAGTGTCATGTATCCATTATTGTAGCATCACATACAGTAGGGTCATTGCCCTAAAACCCCCTGTGCCCAACCTATTCATCCCTCCTCCCTTCATCCAACCACTGGCACCTACTGATTGTTTGACCGTCTCTATTGTTTTGCCTTTTCCAGGATGTCATAGAATTGGAACCCTATGGTAGATAGCCTTTTCAGACCTGTTTCTTCCAGTTAGTAATATGAACGTAAGATTGTGCCACATCTCTCCATGGCTTGGTAGCTCACTTGTAGCGTTGAATGATACTCTGCCATGTAAATGGACCACAGTTTATTTATCCATTCATCTACTGAAGGGCATCTAGGTTGCTTCCAAGTTTGGGCAATTATGGATGGAGTTGCTACAAATGTCTGTGTGCAGGTTTTTGTGTGGCCATAGTTTTCAACTCATTTGAGTAAATCCCAAGGAGTGGGATTAAAGGATCATATGATGATTCTATGCCTATTTATGTAAGAAACTTCCAAATATCTTCCATAGAGGCTGCACCATTTTGAATTTCTATCAACAATAAATGGGAATCCCACCTCCCCTCACTATTTTGGATTTTAGCCCTTCTAAAAGTGGTGTCTTGTTTTAATTTGCACCCCCATAATTATGTGTAATGCTGAGCATTGCTCCATACATTTACTTGCCATCCACACCTCTTCTCTGGTGAGGTGTGTGTTCAGGTCTTTTGTTCACATTTTCTTTGGGGCGGTTGTTTCCTCCTCCTCCTCCTCCTCCTCCTTCTCCTCCTCCTTCTTCCCTTT